>NW_017670350.1:268093-429144 GCF_001879085.1 Nicotiana attenuata
TATATATATATATATATATATATATATATATATATATATAGATAGATAGATAGATAGATAGATAGATAGATAGATAGATAGATAGATAGAGAGAGAGAGAGAGAGAGACGGATGCGAGATTTAATACTTATGGGTTCCTGCACCGACTTCGAGTAAATTTTTAATAGTAACTGGATTCACATTCAAACATTGATAGATATTTAGTAAATTTTTCAAATACATTGACATTGTTTGGACAAAAACTACTGAGTTCACGTGAACCCTTAGGTCGGGAGGTGGATCCGCCCCGGTATATATACATGTTAAAATTATTTTTCTATATATATAACAACTGATGAATACTCTTGACTTTCTTATGTGTTTACTTCTTTATTTTTGAACTCCTTAGTAAAAATCCTAGCTTTGACGCTAGTGATAACAAGCAAGTCTCATGCTACAAACTGATTCCTCTCTTTATCCTCAAGGAGGGAAAAATACCTCCTTTAATTTGATCATACACATTAAAAGAATCTAAGACATGCCAAAATTTGGTGCAATTAGTAATTTGCTGTCATCCAACGTCATTGATAAACTTGCAAAAATAAGATACCATAAAGTAAACATGAATGCGTACATGAAATAATTCATTCCTTTTTGACATATTTGAGCGTTTTATTTGAGATTTGTTTCAGTTTGCACATTGTATTTGGTTTTCTCACGGAAGTTTGTTTATTAATCATTTATTTAGAAGAAATTGGAGAACCTTGTCTGCCATCTAGAGCTTAATCAAGAGCCTTGTCCTTCTTAGTGTAATGATAATGATAAGGAATATTGAACAAACTGAAAAGACACCTTCACAGTAATTTTTTAATTAATTCCACAAAAATTATACTAAATAAACAAACGCAGTTAATCATCATGTGCTTGCCACGTATCATCCGATTGATATTCCTTTAGCGAAAAATTATGTTTGTGTATATCTATCTATCTATATCTATATCTATATCTATATCTATATCTATCTATCTATATCTATATCTATCTATATTATTATAAAAGCATGAATACAATGTCGGTTTATAAAAATAACCTTATAATATTAAGTATAATAACTCATAATAAAAGGACATAACCAGAATTCTAGATATTAAACTTATAATCCTATTAGTTTTAGGTAAGGCTGTATTCTGGTCCGGGCCCCGGCCTAAATGGGCCTAACGGGCCTGGGCTTTGACGGGCCGGGCTCTGGCGGTCCCAGGCCAAACGGTCCCAAATGATGGAACCGGCCCGTTGTGGGCCTAAGCCCACAGGTCCCGGGCTAAATGGGCCGGGCCCACGGGCCTAAACGGGCCTAAGTGGTCCGGGCTATTTTTTTTTTGAAATTTTTTATCTAACACATTTTCTTGTAAATTATATATATATNGTTTTCCTCTATATGTTCTTTCATACCAAACTATTTGCCATTCTTAATTTTAAATCGATAAGTAATTTATTTAAAAGTTTGGTTATTAAATTATACTTTTCTATTTTTATAATTTACTACGGCAAATATTTTTACAATTAGTATTACCATTAGCGTAGAAAAAGTAATCACTGCTAGGAAAAGTAATAATTATTTAGTCATGTAATCCTATTATTTGTAGGATATACTTCTTAAAAATTTATGTTATTAATTTAATTTGAAAACGTATTCTAATGTCCTATTACTAATTTAATTTGAGAATGTATTATATTGTCCAAATCCATTTAGAAAAAGAAGAGCATGTATTATTATAAAAGCATAATTAATATACCAAAATAGCCCTAAAATATTGAATCAACATAGAATAGTTTTTTTTATATTAAAACCAAATAATTAAATCTTTTAATTAATTATTTAGCAAGAGAATCCAATTTCATTATTTTTTAAATTCATCATATGAGTAAAATTCTTATTCAAGTTAAAAATAATCTTAGAGTACATAAATTTATTCCATAAAAAAAAGCGTTAGAACACAAAATAAAAAAGGTTAGTAGAGCATAAAGAGTCAACTCTGTCCTAGCGGGATTATCTTTTGTAGATGCCTTTGACGGAATCGAAATAATATTTCTATGTCATGCATTACTTGCAAATATCAATCAAGAGGCATGATACTGTTAGCAATAATAACAAATAGTGTACCAGAAATGATTTTATTATGAGGTCAGTCACTTTAGATTTGATATACCTCTTCAACCAACTGAAATAACCATCACAAATATATCAAAGCAGAGTAATGTTGCTAAATTTCTAAGGAAAACAAAATTAATAATATGGGATGAAACACTTATGGCTAAGTGTCAAACGATAATTACCCGGAGTTCTGGAGATATATTGAATATAAATGAACCGTTTAGTGAAAAATTAATAATTTGGAAGGTGGTTTCTATCAACTACTAATAGTTCCAAAATCGACGAAAGCAAAGACCGTAAAAACTAGCTTGTCAAATTAGATTTATGGCCTCAAATGAAAAAAATTCAACTGACAAAAAATATAAACTAAGAGCAGATCCATTATTCGGTAACTTCTTGCTTCGTGTCGGAGACGAAGAAGAGCATCTAATAAAAGATGATTTCGTAATAATAGTGCATTTAAAAAGAGAAATATTTCTATCATTGTATTAAAACATAATTTATATAAATTACATGATAGAAATTAAAAAGGTATCTTAGTCAGTACAAATGAATATATGATCAACTATATAAAAGGTTGATTGCAAAATTTTATGGTAAAAATACAATATTTTTCAGTTTTTGACTCAGCAAAAGATGATACCAACAATTACTACCAAGAAGAATACTTAAGTACTTTAATACCAAATGGCCTTCTACCACACATGTTTGTTGTCAAGTTTATTAATTCTTACATATGTTAGTGTCACCATATATATATATACATATATATATATATATATATATATATAGTATACTATACTAAGTTAAAATTAATTGATCTTGCATTGCATATACATTGATTTTGAAAAAAAATATGCCCATCATGCTACTGAAAAATTTAGATCCGCCGAATAGCTTATGTAATGGTATATAGAAGTTTTGACAATAACGTCATACATGAAAAAATTATGATACTGGTCAATATACTTCTAAGTATATTTTATCCTCGAATTCAACGTTTATCTTCCGAAACAAAAGAATATTCTTTTAAATTCGTGTGAAAATAATTTTAGGTATGTTTATATTTTACAATTATGATAAATAAAGCACAAGCACAAACATCCTAAATATTAGACTATATTTATTGCAATATATTTTCTTGCACGAACAACTATATGTTGCACTTTCAAGAGGAATATCAATATTGACAACAAGAGTTCGGGTTATGACAGAGCAACCAAAGCATTAGAAGGAAACATATACAAAAATATATCATCTACAAAGAAGTGTTCGGTAAGATACCATCACATGAAATATTTTTAAATTGTAATACGTAATTATCTAACTAACATGACTAAACTGATCATTTGTGTAAGTTCTAATGATGACCTTTCATTTTGACTTCACGTATTATGCTAATTTAATAATATTTTCTAGCTTTAAGATGATTTAAATGTTTAAACCATCACGTGCCATTATTAACGTGCAACGCATAGGTACTAAATTCCTCAACAATACATCGAAATTCCTGAACTTTTTTGTGTGTTTATATATTTTAACTTTTTCTAGTGAAAATCCACCACTATACATAGGCGTCCATATATTAAAATGACATGTGTTTATCACACATATGTTTGTAGGTTCACATTCACGTGAGACTCGAATTAATTTCTAAATATGCAGGACCCTCAAAATCAAGACTCCACTAATATAGTCAACCACCAAAGATGCTACTAAGCTAACAATAAGTATATATGTTCATATATTTGAAAAGGTTTATAGCTAATTAATAAACAAACCTAGTTCTTATGGATCGATGTGATGTGATGATTTGGATTCATTTAGAGATATTTCGTGGGATCTCGTCGTACTAATTACATGCTGGATTAAGACCCCATCAATTGATAACAAAAATTATTTTTCTAATTATTTTTAAGAATGCTGAATAATTACCAAAATCGAAGGTGGTTCACAGTCATTATACTAATGAAATGTGACGTGAAGATTTTCTTTGTACAGAAACCGATTACTAATAAATTTTAGAATACCGAGCGATTAAACAAGAAAAAATATATACGACGAGAACAAGATTTGACTGCTGGCCAGAAAGGGTAGAAAAGAGTTTGAAAAAGGAAACAGCCGCAACAAAAAGAAGTTGCCAATTCACCTTTCTAGTTTTTTTGGTGAAGTGTAATCAATTGTGTTTTAAAGTTGTCTTATCGTTAATATGGGAGTCAGTTGTCACCCAAAGAAGAAAACCAAAAAGAAAAAGAGGCTTTAAACATGATACTTAGAATTGCTAGAAGATTTTTTAATATTTCGTTTTGGTAAGTAGTTGTGAAAAGTAAGCACCTTCTTGTTTAGTTGTTATAATCAACAAATTGCGGGTTAACATGACACGTTCTAATTATACGTCATAAAATAACTTTTAAATTCCCTATTGTATTACCCTAGAATTTTGAGAGAAAATAAAATATAGCCAAATTTACAAATGCTAATTGAAAAATAGCCACAGTATTAAAAGTAATCGAAATTTAGCCACTTTTTATGTAAAGATAAATTTGAACGAAAACACTGTTCAAAATCCGAAAAAAAATCCATCATAATATACTGGAGTTCCAGTACTTCCAATATAATATACTAGAGTCCCGGTACAATTATACTGGAACTCCAGTATATTATACTAGAGTTCCAGTACA
Organism: Nicotiana attenuata; assembly: GCF_001879085.1. Lineage (NCBI taxonomy): Eukaryota > Viridiplantae > Streptophyta > Magnoliopsida > Solanales > Solanaceae > Nicotiana > Nicotiana attenuata. The sequence goes on from NW_017670350.1 coordinate 272,906, forward strand.
ATTATACCGGACTTCCAGCATAATATACTGGTCCAGCATAATATGCTGGAAGTTCATACACAGGTGCTCCAATCTCCAATATATTATGTTGGAACTTTCCGTATGTTGGAGTTCCACCATAATATGCTGGAAGTTCATGCACAAGTGCATCAATCTCCAGTACATTATGCTGGAACTTTCCGTGAGCAAAATAGTGGCTATTTTTTAATGACTTTGCAAATATTGGCTATTTTCCAATTACCAGTCCAAAAACTGACTAGCCCGTGCTATTTTCACTTAAAATTTTCTTAGAGCGAAGGGGGTTTAACAACTTACATATAACCAAAGAAATTCATTTTTATCATATTTTTGCAATATAATTTTTCGACGAGGTTTATCCCTTCGTTCCTTCTTATTTCACGGTAAGCGAATAAGGACCAACGAAAATCCCATCTATTTTCCACCTCTAGAAATTGTTTCCAGGGGAAGGAAAAATGGCAACGGGATAATAGTGGTTAAATGTTAAATTCGAACTTGTGATCCTGCGATATAAATGGTTAAGTCTTATTTATTGAACTACTGATCTCTGCTTTTGTACTCTTCAGTTTGTTACTCTTCAATGGAGTTATAGATATACACAATATCTAATTTAAATGATTGCAGGACTGAAATTCTTGCCATAAAGTTACTGTATGTATATTGGCCCTTCTCATCAGGACATTTGCAAAGTAACTAGAAACTGAACGTAGACAAATACAAAATGTGAGCCCATTTAGGTTGGGGCTTTTTCTCTAGCCGGGTGGGTTTCGGCACATCATTGTGAGTCTAACCAGTACAGGCTGAAGGACGGTCCATATGAACTTCAGGCCCAGCTGTACTATGAAGTGGGTAACGGACTGACGAGAAGATCGAATTTATGCTTGTAATATCCTCTTTTTAGAGGGGAATGGTAAGAAAATAACTCATGAGATGGATAACTAGATATGGGGAATCTTAATAGCTCAATTGATTGGCTACTTGAGTTTTTATTTTATTGGTGACAGTTCGATTCCTCACCTTGTAATCTCCTCTCTTATTTTTCCTTACCCTATATATACAATAAGACCACGAGTTACATTCCTCACCTTGTAATCTCACCTTACCTTTGTATACAACAACATCAACAACAAAGCTTCAGCCTCAAATAAGTTTGGGACGGCTATATATATATATATGGATCTTTTTTCTTCTATTATGTCATATATTTTAACGACCCGACCGGTCGTTTTGCTTTCTAGATCCCATTTCCCCTAATTAAGACTCCTTGTATGTGCTTTTACTATTTTATGACTTACTGGGATGGTTAGTTCGGGTTTGGAAGGGTTCGGGTTGAAATTGGAACACTTAGTTCCTTAATATTGGCTTAGAATGGATAAGTTTGACTTGAGTCAACGTTTTGATTAAAAGACCTCGGAATCGGGATTTGACAGTCCCAATAGGTTTGTATGATATTTCGGACTTGGCATATGTTCGGATCGGGTTTCTGATGACCCGGCAGCGTTTCGGCGCTTAATGTTGAAAGTTAGAGCATTGAAGGTTTTCAAGTTCTTTAAATTTGGTTTGGAGTCGGTTTTGATGTTATCGAGGTCCGTTTGAGATTCCGAGCCTACGAATAGTTCTGTATGGTAATTTAAGACTTGCACACAATATTTGGTGTCATTCCGACTAGTTTAAGTATAATTCGGCGCGTTCGGAGTAAGTTGGAAGAACTTGAAGTTCATAAGTTGATTTGATTTGGTTTGGGGGTGTAGTCCTTAATTTTGATGTTGTTTTACGTGTTCCGAGGCTTCGAGCGAGTCCATTTTATGTTATGAACTTTTTGGTATGTCGTTTGGTCGAGGCCCCGGAGCCCCCGTAGAATTCAGAGGGTAGATGGAGCTTTATTACTCTTTGGAGAAAAGCTGAAGGGGATGTCATCTGGTGCATTCGAACCTGCGGTGGGGATGGCCGCAGGTGCGGCGTATTGTTCGCAGAAGCGAAATGGAGAGGAGCCAGCAAGGTCCGCAGAAGCGAAACATTTTTCCGCAAAGCGAACTCGCTTTTGCGATGGAGGGTCCGCATGTGCGGAGAGAGGCAGCCTGGCCAGGGTCGCAGGCGAGCCACAGAAGCGGGCTTGAAGGTGCGGGACTTGGCGGCAGGTGCGAATAGTCGTTGGTCGCGCGTGTTCCGTAGATGCGGACAAGCAACCGCAGGAGTGGCCCCGCAGAAGCGATGATTCTTCTGCAAGTGCGAAAATTACTAGGAGAGTGAGCGCTTTTATTGCGGGACTTAGGCCTTTTTCCTCACATTTTCATTTAGTCTTGGGAGATTTTGAGAGCTCATTAGAGGGAGATTTTCATCAATATCCTAAGGTAAGTAACTCCCATCTATTTTTGAGTTAATTATGCGGGTTTTAGCTTGATTAATCATGGAAAGATTGTGAAAACTTGTGAAAATTGTGAAGAACCTAGGGTTTTGATAAAAATGAGATTAAATCACAAAATTAATTATGAAATTAGGTAAAATTATATGTGTGAGTTCGTGAGGTTATGGGTAATATTTATCTTCGATATATCCGAAATCCGAGCATGTGGGCCCGGAGGTAAATTTTAGGAATCTTTCAATTTGGGTTGGGTAATCACTCCAATAGACAAATTATGAACTTGTAAGTGTATATTGATTTATTTATATAATATTTGATTAGCTTCAGATTGTTCGGCATCAAGTTGAGGCCTTAGAATGAATTTATGGGTCGGAAAGTGAGCTTCGGGACGAGATAAGTCTCTTGCCTAACCTTATAAAAGAGAATTTACCCCATAGGTGTTTTAAATTACTATATGCTTCTAATTGTGGAGGCTACGTATGCACGAGGTGACGAGAGTCTGTGCGTAGCTACTAATCATACTTAAGTCCGGTAGTTTTAAGACCCAAATCATGAAATACTTGTATTGTTTGCACTCTACTTGTTAAATTAAGTGCCTAAATTATATTGAAACTTGATAAAGGATTCGTAAAGACCGAATTTCACTTACTTTGAGTTTTGGCGGGTTACTTGACCGTTAATAAAAATTGTGCTTCCTTGTATGTTAGTCTTGTGATAGCTTTTAAATCGGATGTTCATAGAGTATTCTCTCTTCCTGTGGAGCAGGCCGAATGCCTCGTCATTATAGTAGATGCATCTATGGTTCGCACCGTTTGACCCTCGGTATTGTACACATCATTCTGGATCGGGCCATAAGACCTCGGCATACATCGTGCGTGATAATGCTTGGAGCTCGAATAAATTTGATATTATTTTTATGACTTGAGAGGTTATAATTTATTTATTGGCCCGAAAATAGTGGAGTTAGTATTTGTTAGTTGGAGATCTTAAAATTTAGTATTAGTTAGAGAACCATTTATTCACGGCTTGTTATTGTGTTATTATTATTTTTCAAATATTCCATGCCTATTTAGAATTTCTATATTTTTATTATTGGCCCATAATTAGTGTCGATCTCGGCCTCGTCACTACTTCTTTGAGGTTAGACCGGATACTTACTGGGTACATATTATTTATGTACTCACGCTACACTTTTGGACTAATCGTGCAGGATCTGAGGCAGGTATATTTGGCATTCATTTAGGCGCGCGCACCCGATACCCTGAGGCATAGTGGTGAGCTACTCTCTGATTCCATTCTGTAGCACCCGCAGTCTCTCTTTTATATTTACTTTCTGTCTATCTTATTTCAGATAGTAGCATGGGTGTTTTGTATATTCTACTAGTTGCTCATACACTTGTGACACCGGGTCTTGGGAACATGCCAGTAGACACTTTATGGTTTTGAGAATTTATTTCATCGTATTTGCTTTTTCATTGGTTCATGTTTTACTTTACAATAATTTTTCCACTTCTCGTTTACCTAATCAATAAAAATCAATTATATTAAAATTATTAAAAAGAATAAAAATGCATGGCTACTTCACCGTCAGTTTGCCTAGTGGCGACGTTGGGCACCATCACGGCCTATAAGGGAAATTGGGTCGTGACAACATGGTATCAGAGCACTAGATTCATGTAGGTCTCACAAGTCATGAGCAGGCGTAGTAGAGTTTTGCGAATCGGTGCGGAGACGTCCGTACTTATCTTTGAGAGGTTATAGGGTGTTAGGAAACTACTTTTTCTTCATCTCTTATCTTGAAGTTGATGTTGTGCTAAGCATGCTTCTCTTATTCTCTTATAGATGGTGAGAACTCGCGTGGCAGATGTACCCGGCCATGGAGGAGCTGCTCCCCCTATTGCTAGAGGCCGAGGTGGATGCCGAGGGAGGGCTCCACCTCGTGGTAGAGGACGAGGGCATCCTAGAGTTGCTCCAGTTGTGCCACCAGTGGATCCAGTGGAGGATCCTGTTATTGAGGAGCAGGGCTCGGTGCTTACAGCGGAGCCAGCCCCGGTGGATTTTTTTCCACACCAAGATTCCAGGAGGTCATGGGTCGTACGCTGCGGTCATGGATTCTATGACGCAGGGTGGCTTATTTCCAAAAAACCCAGCCATATCTCAGGCGTGAGAGGGAGAACATACCCCTACCGCTTAGGCTCCAGGGCATGCAACAGCCATATATTATACCCCGGGCGCACTACCCGTGGGCGGAGCTCAGCTAGTTGCAGCGGCTGTACCAGAGCCCAAACCAGCTGCGGCCGTTGAGCCGCAGAAACTATTAGATAGACGGACCAGGCTACATCCTCCGGTCTTTGGAGGTGAACGACATGAGGACCCTCAGGACTTTATTGATCATTGTAGGGATAGATTGCACAACATGAGGATATTGGAGTCCCACGAGGTGGACTTTACCACCTTTCAGTTGGAGGGCAGGGCCCGTAGATGGTGGCAGTCCTATCTTATTGGCATGCTAGTAAGTTATCCTCCTTTGACTTGGAACCAGTTCATACGCCTCTTTCTGGATAGATATATTCCACCCTCTTAGAGGAAAAATTGCAATTTCAGTTCGAGCAGCTTCAACAGGGGCCAGATGTCGATGACCGACTATGAGGCGAGATTCTCTGATTTGTCTCGCCATGCACTTATGATACTCCCCACCGATGCAATGAGAGTGCTGAGGTTTGCACTCTGGTATCCAGGCCACTATGGCCCAAGAGGTTGAGATGGGTCCTTCTTACGAACTGGTTGTGGAGATAGCTTAGAGGATCGAGGGTGTTCGTCAGCCGGGCTAAGGCCAAACGCCTATGGACAAGTGGTTTCGATATTTAGGAGGGTTCAGTGGTACTCCGTCTGGGGGTAGAGGTCAGTTTGTGAGGGGTCAGTCTAGCAGGCCTACATATGCAGAAACGCCGCCTCCTCGGGGTGCTCCAATGCGGTCCTATTTCAGCACCATCCTAAAGAGCTCCTACCGTCCACCAGCCATTCAGGGTTCCTCCAGTGGGAGTTTAGGTCTACAGAGTCAGACTCGGGGTCAGTCATTTTCTGCACCGAGAGGTTGTTTTGAGTGCGGTGATCTTGATCATGTGAGGAGATTCTGCCCCAGGCTTCAGGGCAAGGCAGTACAACAGGGTTATTAGCCTATGATTATAGCACTAGTTGCCACACCAGCCGTCCGGCCACCCAGAGGCAGAGGGCAGGTGGGTAGGGTTCGTCCTAGAAGTGGAGGCCAGTCAGGTGGCGCTCCAACTAGGTTCTATGCCTTTCCATCCAGACTAGATGCAGTAGCCTCAAATGCCGCGATCACATATTTTATTTCTGTCTGCGATAGGGCTGCTTCAGTACTATTTGATCCAAGTTCTACATATTCATATGTTTCATCTCTGTTTGCTCATTTTTGGGTGTTCCCTACGAGTCCTTTGGGTACTCCTGTATATGTGTCCATGCTAGTGGGCGTTTCTGTTGTTGTGGATCGGATCTACCGGTCCTGTATCGTGACTTTTTGTGGTTATGAGACCAGTGGATCTTCTATTGGTTGATATGACCGACTTTGAGGTCATCCTAGGCATGGACTGGTTGTTTGCATATCATCCCGTCCTTGATTGCCATGCCAAGACTGTTGCCTTGGCGATGCCAGAGTGGCCTAGATTGAAGTGGAAGGGTTCGTCTGCCAGTGCATCTAGTCAGGTTATCTCTTTCCTAAAGGCTTGACACATGGTCGAGAAGGGTTTTTTGGATTATCTAGCTTATGTTCGGGATATGGCTGTAGAGACTCCAGTGATTGATTCAGTGCCAGTGGTACAGAAATTCTCCGATGTGTTTCCTTCTGATCTTCCAGGCATGCCACCAGATCGTGATATTGATTTCTATATTGATTTGGCTCCAGGTACCCATCCTATCTCTATTCCACCATACGGCATGGCTCCGAAAGAGTTGAAGTAGTTGAAAGAAAATCTTGAGGAGTTTCTAGAAAAGGGGTGCGTCAGACCGAGTATGTCGCCTTGGGGTGCATCAGTGTTGTTCGTGAAGAACAAAGATGGAACCATGCGGATGTGTATTGATTACCGCTAGTTGAACAAAGTTACTATTAAGAACAAGTACCCGTTGTCGCGTATTGATGATTTGTTTAACTAGTTGCAAGGTGTTAGGGTGTTCTCTAAGATCGACTTGAGGTCGGGGTACCATCAGTTGAAGATTCGGGATTCGGATATTCTGAAGACGGCTTTCCAGACTAGATATGGCCACTATGAGTTTTTATTGATGTTCTTTGGTTTGACCAACGCCGGGGCAGAGTTTATGGATTTGATGAACTGGGTGTTCATGCCATATATTGACTTGTTTGTCATTGTCTTCATTGATGACATAGTGATCTACATGCATAGCATGGTGGAGCACGAGCAACATTTGAGAGTGGTGCTTTAGACCTTGCGGGAATAGAAGCTATATGCTACGTTCTCCAAGTTCGAGTTCTGGTTAGATTCTTTGGCATTCTTGGGGCATGTAGTATCAAGCGAGGGTATTAAAGTAGATCCCAGGAAGATCGAGGCAGTTTGGAGTTGGCCTCATCCTACCACAACGACCGAGATCAGGAGCTTCTTGGGGTTAGCAGGTTATTATCGCCGGTTTGTGGAGCCTCTCATATATTGAAATGCCTTTGACTAGATTAACCCAGAAGGGTGCTCCGTTCGAATGGTCTGATTATTGCTAGGAGAGCTTTCAGAAGCTCAAAACCGTATTGATTACAACACCGGTATTAGTGTCGCCTTCCAGTTTAGGGATGTATACTGTGTATTGCGATGCTTCACGTGTTGGCCTGGGTTGTGTATTGATGCAGGAGGGACGAGTTATTGCATGTACTTTACGTCAGCTGAAGCCGCACGAGAAGAATTATCCCGTGCACGATTTGGAGTTGGCCACGATAGTTCATGCTCTCAAGATCTGGAGGCATTACCTTTATTAGGTGTCCTGTAAGGTTTACACCAATCATCGCAGCTTGCAACATTTGTTCAAGTAGAGGGATCTCAATTTGAGGCAGTGTGGGCTTGAGCTACAAAAGAAATATGATATTACCATCATTTATCATCCGAGCAAAAAGAATGTGGTTGCGTATTCCTTGAGCAGAAAGACTGAGAGTATGGGTATTTTGGCATTCATGTTGGCAGAGGAAATGCCATTAGGTTTGGACATTCAATCCTTGGCTAACAGACTTGTGAGGTTGGATATTTCATAGCCCGGCCGAGTTCTTACATGCGTCGTCGCTCAGTCTTCATGATTCATACAGATCAAGGCTCGTCAGTTCGACAATCCGCACTTGTTGGTTCTTAGGGAGACGGCACTACGGGGTGGTGACAAGGAGGTTACTATCGATAAAGATTGTGTTCTGTGACTTCAGGGCCTTCTGTGTGTTCCTAATGTCGATGGATTGAGGGAGAAGATTCTAGATAAGGCACACAGTTCTCGGTATTCTATTCATCTAGGTTCTACGAAGATATATCGCGACTAGAGGCAGCATTATTAGTGGCGGAGGATGAAGAAGGACATATTTGAGTTGAAGCGAGGTGCCTAAATTTTCGGCAGGTTAAGTATGAGCACTAGAAGCCAGGTGGTCTACTCCAACAGATGGTTATACTTGAGTAAAAATGGGAGCGCATCACTATAGACTTCGTAGTTGGGTTGTCGCGGACCTTGTGAAAGTTTGATGCAGTTTGGGTAATTATTGACAGGTTGGCCAAGTCAGCACACTTCATTCTGGTGGTAACTACATATTCTTCATAGAGATTGGCCTAGATTTACATTCAGGAGATTGTTCGGTTGCATGGTGTGCCTGTTTCCATCATATCACATAGAGGCCCTCAGTTTACTTCGCATTTATAGAGGGAAGTACAAAGTGAGTTGGGGACCCGGGTAGCTCAGCACAGCCTTTCATCCGCATACCGATGGGCAGTCAGAGCAGACGGTTCAGATCTTGGAGGATATGCTCAGAGCATATGTGATTGACTTTGGAGGGCAGTGGGATCGATTCTTCCCTTTGGCCAAGTTTTTTTATAACAACAGTTATCAGTCCAGCATCGAGATGGCTCCATTTGAGGCTTTGTATGGTCGGCCATGTTTTTTGCCCATTGGATGGTTTGAGCTTAGGAGGCTAGGTTATATGGTACTAATTTAGTAAAGGATGCCTTGGAGAAAGTGAAGCTGAGTCAAAAGTGACTTCGTACAGCATAGTCTAGACAGAAAAGTTACGCAGATCAGAAGGCGCATGGTTTATCATTTATGGTGGACGAGAAGGTTCTCATGAAAGTCTCGCCGATGAAGGGAATCATGAGGTTCGGGAAGAAGGGCAAGTTGGGCCCAAGGTTTGTAGGCCTATTTGAGGTGTTGAGACGAGTTGGGGAGGTTGCTTATCAGCTTGCTTTACCTCCCAGTCTATTGGGAGTCCATCTGATTTTCCATGTCTCTGTGCTCCGAAAGTATCATGCCGACAGGTTGCATGTGTTAGATTATAACATGGTCCCGCTAGATGAGAGCCTGGGTTATGAGGAGGAGCCAATTGCCATTGTTGACAGGCCGGTTTGCTAGTTCAGGTCCAAGAAGATTTCTGTGGTAAAGGTTCGTTGGAGGGGTTAACAAGTCGAGGAGGCGACTTGGGAGACCGAGGAGGACATGCAGAGCAGAAATCCACACCTATCGACACTCTAGGTATGATCCTAGACCTGTTCGAGGACGAATGTTTGTTTAAGAGGTGGAGAATGTAACGACTTGACCGGTCATTTTGCTTTTTAGATCCTCGTTCCCCTAATTAAGACTCCTCATATATTTTTTTACTATTTTATGACTTGCGGCGATGGTTAGTTCGGGTTTGGAAGGGTTCGGGCTGAAATTGGAACACTTAGTTCCTTAATATTGGTGTAGAATGGTTAAGTTTGACTTGAGTCAACATTTTGAGTAAACAAGCTCGAAACCAGGATTTGAGGGTCCCAACAGGTTTGTATGATGATTTCAGACTTAGGCGTGTCTTCGGATCGGGTTTCGGATGACCCAGGAACGTTTCGGCGCTTAATGTTGAAAGTTGGAGCATTGAAGGTTTTCAAGTTCTTTAAGTTTGGTTTGGAGTTGGTTTTGGTGTTATTGAGGTCAATTTGGGATTTCGAGCCTGGGAATAGTTCCGTATAGTTATTTAAGACTTGCACACAAAATTAAGTATCGTTCCGAGTAGTTTAAGTATGATTCGGCGCGTTTGGAGTAAGTTTGAAAACTTGGAGTTCATAAGTTTATTTGATTTGGTTTGGGGTGTAATACTTAGTTTTGATGTTATTTTACGTGTTCCGAGGGTCTGAGCGAGTCCGTTTTATGATTGCGAACTTGTTGGTATGTTTGGTCGTGGCACCGGAGCCCCCGTATAGAATCCAGAGGGTCGATGGATCTTGATTGCTCTTTGGAGAAGAGCTGAAGGGGGTTGTCATCTGGTGTGTTCGCACCTGCGGTAGGGATGGCCGCAGGAGCAGCACTGCAAGTGCGAGTAAATTGGAGGGGATCCAGAGAGGTCCATAGAAGCGAAACATTTTTCCGTAGAAGCGAACTCGCTTCTGCGAAGGAGGGTCCGCATGTGCGAAGAGAGGCAACCTAGCTAGCGTCGCAGGTGCGCGAGGCGAGCCGCAGAAACGGGATCGTAGATGCGGGACTTGGCCGTAGGTGCGAAGAGTCGTGGATCGCGCGTGTTTTGCAGATTCGGACAAGCGACCGTAGGAGCGGCCCCGCAGAAGCGACGATTCTTCCGTAGGTGCGAAAATTGCTGGGGTAGTGAGGGCTTTTATTGCGGGACTTAGGCCTTTTTCCTCACCTTTTCATTTAGTCTTGGGAGATTTTGAGAGCTCATTAGAGGGGGATTTTCATCAATATCCTAAGGTAAGTAACTCCCATCCATGTTTGTGTTATTTATGCGGGTTTTAGCTAGATTAATCATGGAAAGATTGTGAAAACTTGTGGAAATTGTGAAGAACCTAGGGTTTTGATAAAAATGGGATTAAATCACGAAAATGATTATGTAATTAGGTAAAAATTATATATGTGAATTCATGAGGTTATGGGTAACATTTATCTTCGAAAATTTTCGGAATCCGAGCACGTGGGCCCGGGGGTGAATTTTAGGAATCTTCCAATTTAGATTGGGTAATCACTCTAATAGTTAAATTATGAATTTGTGAGTGTATATTGACTTATTTATATAATATTTGACTAGCTTTGGATTGTTCGGCACCAAGTTAAGGCCTTAGAGTAAATTTATGGGCCGGATAGTGAGATTCGGGACGAGGTAAGTCTTTTGCCTAACCTTGTAAGAGGGAATTTATCCCATAAGTATTTTAAATTGCTATTTGCTTCTAATTGTGGGGGCTACGTAATGCACGGGGTGACGAGAGTCTGTGCATAGCTACTAATCGTGCTTAAGTCTGGGTAGTGTTAGGATCCAAATCATGAAATACTTGTATTGTTTGCACTCTAGTTGTTGAATTAAGTGCCTAAATTATATTAAAACTTGATAAAGGATTCGCGAGGACCGAATTTCACTTACTTTGAGTTTTGGCGGGCTACTTGACCGTTAATAGAAATTGTGCTTCCTTGTGTGTTAGTCTTATGATAGCTTTTAAATCGGATGTTCAAAGAGTATTCTCTCTTCTTGTGGAGCGGGCCGAACCCTCGGTTGTATAATAGATGCATATATGGTTCGTGTCTTTGACCCTTGACAGTGTACACGTCATTCTGGATCAGACCGTACGACCTCGGCATAAATCGTGCGTGATAATGCATGGAGTACGAATACACTTGATATTATTTTTATGTCTTGCGAGGTTATAATTTATTTATTGGCCCGAAATTATTGGAGTTAGTATGTGTTAGTTGGAGATCTTTAAATTTACTATCAGTTAAAGAACCATTTTGTGATGACCTAAAAGGTCATCACTTATTTTTAAAATAAATTCTGCATTCCGAGGCCTTAAAAACCTCTTTTAGCATCACCTCGATTTGCGTGCACAGTTCGGGCGCGTGGCCGGAAAGCCTATATGTGAAAATCTGTGAAAAATGATAAATATTGACTATAAAATGAATTAATTTGACTTCGGTCAACGTTTTGGGTAAACGGACTTGGACCCGTAATTTGACAGTCCCGAAGGATCCGTAGGAAAATATGGGACTTGGACGTATGCCCGGAATCGAATTCCGACGTCCCAAGCCCTAGAAATGAATTTTTGAAAGAAATTGTTTTCTGAAAAAATATAAATATTTTTGAAAGTGAAATTTTATGTGATACCTAAGGTATCGGGCCCGTATTATGGTTCCGGAGCCCGGTACAGTTTCAATATGATTTATATGTGTTGCCGGTAGAGTTTGGTAAGAAACGGAATCCATTTGACGTGACTCGGACCTTAAATGCAAAATTAGATGTTTAAGAAGTTTTGAGAAATTTCATTGATCTTGAAGTTTAATTCGATGTTCATGACGTTATTTTGGCGATTTGATTACACGAATAAGTCCGTAGGATATTTTTGCGGTTGTGTGTATGTTTGGTTTGGAGCCCCGAGGGCTCGGGTGAGTTTTGGATAGGCCACGAGGTGGATTTTTAGACTTAGAAAGTTGCAGATTATAGCTGGTGTGACCAGGCCTGCAGGCTTTGCTGGCTCGCAAGTGCGAGTTCGCAAATGCGAAGGCTGGATCGCAAATGCGAAATAGCCCAGGCCTGTCTTTGCTCGCAAATGCGAGGTTTTGATCGCAAATGTGATTACCCCTGTTTCAGCCTTAAGTCGCAAATGCGACGCTGTAGTCGCAATTCCCAACTCGCAAATGCGAGAGGTGTTTCGCATTTCCCAACATAGCAGAGGTCAGGGTTCACAATTGCGAACCCCTGTTCGCAATTCCCACATCTGATACCTGCAGCTTTTATACTTAGACGAATTTCAACCCATTTTCACATCTTTTCAAAACACAAACTCCCTAGGGCAATTTTTCAAGAACAACCCTTCTTCCAAATCGATTGTAAGTTAATTTTAACTCATTTCCTTCAATCATTAACATCTTTTAACATAATTTCAACTCAAAATCAATGATTTTCATGGGGAAATTGGGTGTTTTGGATAGAACCTAGGTTTTTCAAAAAATGGGGATTTGGACTCGATTTGAGGTCCGATTTCAAAACAAATTATATATTTGGGTTCGTGGGGGAATGGGTAATCGGGTTTTGGTTCGAATCTCGGATTTTGACCATGTGGGCCCGGGGGCAATTTTTGACTTTTTGGGTAAAACTTTGGGAAATCCATTTTCATGCATTCGAATTGATTCATTTAGCGTTTTTTTTGATGTAGTTAAGTAACTTGTGACTAGATACGAGCGGATTTGTGGTGGAATCAAGGGGTAAAGCAATAATTGAGACGTGAATTGTGTTCGTGGCATCGAGGTAAGTGTTTGGTCTAACCTTAGCTTGAGGGATTAAGAGTAGAGTCCTATTTGCTATGTGGTAAATGTTGAGTACGACATATAGGCATGGTGACGAGTATCTATACGTTAGTGTCAAGCATGCCTGTGAGTCTTATATTGTGGTTATCATGATTTCATTGTATTATTCGTGCTTGATGATGATTTTCTATTTGTTGTGAAAAGTTTGTGGAAGGGATTGTGACCCTTGAACATTGAGGAGCGTTGACTCGAGTTGTATAACGAATTGTGAAAGTATAAGAGGTAATTGAACCCTTGGGCATTGGCTCGAGTGGTAAAGCGAGTTGTGAAGTAAAAGTGAAAAAGAGAAAAGAATCACTATATTGTCTCCCTTGCCGCGACTTATTGTGGAAATGTTGTTCCCTTGCCGCGACTTATTGTGGAAATATTGTTCCCATGCTGGGATATTGTTGTGGTTTTGATGATGTCCTTGCCGGGACTTGTTGTTGAAATATTGTTCCCTTGCCGGGATTCTTGTTGTAATTTTATTTATTCCCTTGCCCTATTGTTTGTGATTATTATTTGGGTGAGGAAGAGAGTTAAAGCACGAAGGGTGATGTCGTGCATTGTTTTTGGTGAGGCAAGAGTGTAAAGCACGAAGGGTGATGCCGTGTATGTTTTGTGAGGAAAGAGTGTAAAGCACGAAGGGTGATGCCGTGCCGCACGATGTACCATTCCGTGCCGATTATATTGATTATATGGTGAGGAAAGAGAGTAAAAGCACGAAGGGTGATGCCGTGCACATTTCTATTTCTTGATTGCTTTGGTGAAGACGAGAGTAAAAGCACGAAGGGTGATGCCGTGCACTTATTGATTTCTGGTTCCTTGTTGATATCCGAGATATATTGTTTCTTTTATTCACCTGTTGTCTTTCTATTTGGAATTGATATCTCCCCCGCAACATGCTACCCCTCCCATACTTGACTGTCTATTTCTGTATTCCTTTTCCGCTGTATATGGTTGAATTGCACAGTTTTATGTGGTAGTCTGGTCTAGCCTCGTCACAACCTCGCCGAGGTTAGGCTAGGCACTTACCAGCACATGGGATCGGTTGTGCTGATACTACACTCTGCACTCTTTTGTGTAGATCCCAGTGCTGTAGACTTCGGACAGTAGATCAGGTGGCTACCTTCAGTCCACGTAGAGATCCAAGGTAGAACTGCAGGCGTCCGCAGGCCCTGGCGTCTCCTCTATCCCTATTCCCTGTTTCATTTTCCTTACATTCAGAAATAGTGTATTGTTATTTCTTCAGACTTTGCATGTAGTGAATCTTAGACCTTCTGTGACACTGTGACACCAGGTTTTGGGTGATTAAGGCTTAAGTAGTTGTAATAGATGTAGATTTCAGATATTTTTTTGTTTTCTTCCGCTTAATTTAAATTTTTGCTGTTTACACGTTATCGCTTTATAATTGTTGAAAAGAAATAATTGGATAATGAAGTAATTAGTTCAAAGGATTTGCTTGCGTAGCTCACATTAGTAGGCGCCATCACGACTCCCGAGGGTGGGAAATCCGGGTCGTGACACATTTATTCACTGCTTATTATTGTGTTATTATAATTTTTCACATATTCTATGCCTATTTAGAATTTCTGTATTTTTAATATTGGCCCTTAGTAAGTGTCGATGTCGACCCCTCGTTACTACTTCTTCGAGGTTAGACTGGATACTTACTAGGTACGTTTTGTTTATGTACTCACGCTACACTTCTACACTAATCGTGCATGGTCTGAGGCAGGTGCATCTGGCATTCATTCAGGCACGCACCCCTGATACCTTGAGGCATAGTGATGAGTTGCTCTCTGAGTCCGTTCTGCAACACCCGCAGTCTCTCTTTTATTTTTACTTTCTGTCTATCTTATTTCAGACAGTAGCATAGGTGTTTTGTATATTCTACTAGTTTGTCATATACTTGTAATACCGGATCTTAGAAATATGCTAGTAGGCACTTTATGGTTTTGAGTATTTATTTCACCGTATTTGCTCTTTCATTGGTTCACGCTTTACTTTACTATAATTTTTTCACTTGTCGTTTACCTAATAAATAAAAACTAACTATTTTGAAATTATTAAAAAGAATAAATACATTGCTAGTTCACCGCTGGCTTGCCTAGTGGCGACTGGGGCACCATCACGACCTATAAGGGAAATTGGGTCGTGACATCTTGAGCTAAGTATTATTGATTCCAAGGATTTGTAGGTCTTTCGAGACAATTTCCTTCCATGTGATTTTAGGTCTACTCTGTCCCCTTTGAACACCTTCTTTTCACCATATTTTTCCACCTGCAGACTGTGTATCTGCAGGTCAACACAGGACATGATCAAACCATCTCAAGCGACCTTCTCTTATTTTATCTTCAATGCATACTACTTGCACCTTCTGAAAAATGTGGTTATTTTTAATCTTATAGAATCCTGTATGACCATACATCCATCTTAATTAGCATTCCCGTCTCTGCAACACTCATCTCGTAGGTATGTTATATTTTAGCAGCCCAACATTCACTACCATATAATATTGCCTGTCTTATAGCTATTTTATGTATAACTTACCTTTTATTTTGGTAGGCATATTTTTATCATATAACACCCAGATAACACTACTCTACTTCCTATATATATATATATATATATATATATATATATATATATATATATATATATATATATATATATATGTATGTATGTAATGTATAATCCTAGACCCCCTAATATAAGACCTGATCCTAGAAAGACTAAAAGAAAATCATGTATTGGTTCAGATAAATCCATTTTTTATAAAAATCAAAAACGAAGAATTTCATGACTTTATTGACCTGACCAGGAAAAAAGAAGTTTTTCAATTTTTATGATACTTCTTAATGTTAATTGAATGAAATTGTAATGGGTATGAATTGACGTAGATGCTTTTATTTTATTGGACCACTATCAATTCTTTATTCGTCGAACGAGTAGTTTAAACCTATATATATAATATTATATTATATATATATATATATATATATATATATATATATATATATATATATATATAGGTAAATGATCATAGGAGATTATTTGCTCTAAACTTGTTACATTCTGAATTCTGATTCTGGGGTTAATTTGGCTTGCCTTCGATTTTTTTTTTAACTAGTAATGAATGTAGGGTATTGGTTTATACACCAAATCAAATTGGTTTGGAAAACATGTTTGATTTAGATGCTACTAATTTGTTTCTAAAACCAATCACGTTTTCTAAAAAAAGAAAAAGAACAATGGGGTCGGCACCCACTTAGTGTGGGGGATTAAGAAGTTGATTATCCAACATTTATACACATTAAAGAGTGGGGGATGAAATCTTACCACTACTTTTTATGTGTTTTGGAATAACTATTCTCATTCAATTGTACAAACTACTAATTAAATATTATGTAAGCTCATGTGATTGGAGCATCTAAATCTGAAGAATAATGGACATCGTATTGTTTCTAAATTTACCCGCAGTTTAGCCCTCGTCTAATTCTTTTTTAGACGATTTTCTTTTACCAAACTTTTTGTTCGAAAATACGTTTACTAGCAAATACATTTTTAATCAGTTTTTATGTATTGAATTTCACTCTTATAAAAGCCACGGCACTTTAGAGGGTTTGATGGTAATACCAGAAAAGAAAAGAAAAAAATATGACTCAAGTTCAATTCTTCCAAGCCAAACACTCATTTTTTTTTTTCAGTTGTCCAAAAACAAAGCAACCCTAATTTTCAATTTCTTTAAAAAACGATTAGGAAAAAGGAAAAAAAGGATCATTTTAGGTGTATAAATCCTCACTCGATCGACTCCGGCTATAGTGTGATTCCTGGCATATGTACACCACAGTAGCTAAGGCAACCCCGTTCCAGCTCGCATTGTATTTGAAGTTGAGATAACATTTTTGCTAGTTGAGTGAAACAATAAGGTTGAGATGTTACCGTCATGTGACTTTTAGTAAACCTAATGGGTGAAACTATTAGGTGACACTGCGGTACGCTGTGATTGGTGGTTCTACTATTATATTGCAAAAAAATATATAAAGATATTGACGTGAAGTTTTTCAATTGCAATTAGCCGGGAAACGCCGCACACGGCAGCGGCAACACGGTGCATATTTATTATACACGGCTTTCTGCTTGGGTTTGAAAAACAGGGGTAATTGTCTGTTCAAAATTCAACCCCTATCTCTTTCTTAGGGTTAGGGTGGTGTGGGATAAGGGACAATAATTCCGGAATTAGATATAAGATTATTTTATTTTGTGTTTGATTGATTTTTGAATTTGATATTTGGGATCCCGTGATTAATTAATCCTACACTTGGATATTATTCTATTTCACATAGAAGGTGGGATAATAATCTCGGGATTAATTAATCCTGGAACTAAACACTAAAATGACAAAGATGTCCTTCTTCATGACTCTTCCCCAAAGTCTTTTAAACAATTCAAGTTTAAAATTAAAAATAAAAGTGTATCCTAATTTATCTAGTATACCACCAAGCACATGTTTCTATTATACCCCATATAAACCATTTTTAGTACAATGAACCACATATCTCCTAATAAAATTATATTCACTAAATAATCTCGTCATTATTTAATCCTGTATTGAATCTCATCATTATAATCTTAGGATAACTTATTCTCTATCAAACAGCCCTTAGGGGGCGTTTGGTTTGAATACTGCTTATGTTGGGATAAGTTATGCTGGGATTGGTTATATATGCTGGGATTAGTTATCCTGGTATTGTTTTTTATCCACTGTTTGGTATGTTGTATTAAAAATGACAATTGCATAATTTCTAAGAAGAAGATATAAGTTATCCCGACACTAATTATCCCAGCCCCTACAAGGTATAAGTTATCCCGTTACTAATTTTAATCTCGGGATAACTTATGTCAGGTTTGCTAACCAAACAAAGTGTTAAGCCGGTATTAAAATTTTATACCAGAACTATATCTACTTATACCTCATACCAAACGACCCCTAAGTGTCTGGTTGTGTAACCTATCAATGTATAAAACTTAAGGCACACTTATTAGATACTCATATTTATGCAACAATTAGGACTTTTACTACTACATTATTTTATCAGGGGTTAGATATATATTGTGCATGTATATAAGTTGCTTTTTTTTCTTCATTTTTCCTCATAGTATGTAGAAGCATTTTAAAACATTTCAAGCTTTATATGTGCTACAATATTCCGAATTGAAGTACGAATGCTAAAAAAAAAAACTACTATAGACCCTCTATCGTTTGAGGTTCAGATATCAGGTCTAGAGGTAATAGGTACATATATTCAAGAAAACAACTGATGACTTATTGAACCAAAACTTTAGAGTTATAGGATTTTATATTATGGGTGGAATTGAAAGATGTAATTTTAACTTACTGCTGGAAAATGACATTGACAGCTCCAGCTGGAGACTGCCACTAATTAAGAAGATCTTTATAATATATAATGTGTTCTTGTAAGAAGATATTATGAGTTAGTTTTATGATTCGAATTAGGGTTAAACAGTCTATTCTTAATATCACACATTTCAATTCAGATTAGTCGTGCCCTTCCGGATACTGAACGGGAAATTAAAATAAATAAATAAATAAACAAAATAAACTACTATTTAGTAATCTTTGTGAGTTCTTGCCTGAAAATCAACTTCTGTTCCGTTTTGGGTGAAGCATAAGGCAAATATTTAGGCCCCAAAATTTTAGGGGCCTCATTTTTTATTAGTAGTAAATTTATAAATTATTTTTAAAAAAATATATTGAATAATTTGAAGTAAAAATAGCACAAGTTTTTTTACATAAACTAAGGAAAACAACTTCAAAATAGATTGAACAATTCAAAGCATATGAAAATACTTTTGACTTTCTATTTAAAGGTGAAATTTTGATATCACCTCACTAGCTAGGTGATAAGATGTGATAAAACATTGTCTTTTAATCATGAAAGTTCCTTAAAACATAACAGTGATCACTTCGATATTAATAGTTTAGAATTTTTTTCTGAATTAAAAATGTTAAAGAAAGTAATACAAGTAGAAGATAATATCTAATTGATACACTCAATCAAATAAAATGATTTAATTCTTTTTCTTGCTTACATTGCTTATAGAGTAATGGTAATAGTAAACAAATTAAATGAATTATCTATCTATACGTATATATGTATTATTTCTCTTGATATACTCCTCAAATTATCTATTATTTCTCTTGATATACTCCTCAAATTAATTAAACAAGTTTTTTTTAATATTTCACCAGTATTTGCAAATACTAAAATTCAATATCTGTAAGTGCTGAAAAATTATTTATCACCAAACGAGGGAACTGTAGACATAAGTTTTATTTTAAGGAAAAATTGATGTTTTGTGGATAAAAATAGTTCATTTGAAGTACTCAATTTTTTTAATTCAAATTGTCTATTTCAAGTGAAGTTTAATAAACGATGAGATTATAAATCAAACTAATATTTTATTTACAATTATATTTCCAAACAATGTATGTCCAGACGCCTACTTAATCAAGCGCAACAACACCGTTGCCTTCCTTTGATTACATGAAGGTTATTCGATATTTATATCAAATTAAATAACTTTAATTTTAATAGTAAAATCTAAAATTAGCATACATATCAATTAATCACGGCTAAGAAATTGTATAAGGGTAAAATTGGTTTATATTAAATGATCAAATGGTAGCGTGACACGTGGAACCGTAGACATGCAAAAGACAAATCGAGTAAGGACCAAGACTGGGAACAACAACTGCAATTGACATCGGATTGGCCCTGAAGAGAGCATAAGCAACGTGAGCGGCTCGAATGTTTGTCACCAGATGGTAATCAATGAAGAATATTCCATAGTATTAAATAGGCGGCTGTTACAAAGAATGTCGGCATTCATGGTGGCCTGCCACTACATATTCATAAATGGCCCCCTTATGATCATTTAAGAGGAGCGTGATCCTAGGATCTTGTTTACTAGGCATAGCTATAAATAGTAGTTTCAACGACCATTTTAGATGTCCCTCCCCGTTTTCTCGCGAAAGCGGGTTCCGACGTCGTGACAACTCCTTCGGATGGGAGATAGAGTATTAAAAGGAGAAGAGTCGCCACCTAACGATTTTTGAGGTGTGTTAGGGCACCTATTATGCAGATAACTCTGTTTGACTAGTTAATGCCACCAAAGATCGGGTAAGGGCTCAAATTACCTCAAAGAGAAGGTGTTACGCACTCTTCGAGGTCCACAACTGTGGGTCCCACTAGAACTTAAGATTATGTGGATTACAATTAGGCTAAATGATCAAATAAACAAAGGGAATATAAAGGTCAAAGAATTCCATTACAACACGATTAGTACAGATCTTAGTACGAATATACGGATACAACTATTTAGATCTAATAGCAACATATAAAGAAAAGGAGGGGGGGGGGGGTCCTAAGTTTTTTAGGCTAAAGGATCACCCCGTGGAACATAAATAATACTTCGCAACTCCCTTGAGGTAGGGAGTTACTCATATTATTCAGCGGGCACAAACTATCATCTCCTGCTACCCGATTACTATGTTAAAGTTGTTTACCTAAAAACGCTCTAAGTCAATTCTAAGTCGTGCTCTATGCATGCACTACCCGTCCCATACCTATGGTTCAGGAGGTATTGGACCTCTATTTGTGTGGTTCTAGACTTTACTTAGGCTGCTCAAAAATGTTAGAACTAGGCGACATACAAGAACACATTGGACTTCAAATATGGGCAATTAAGGGCTCAAGTTCGCCTCCACACTTAAGCAACGAATGCACGCGAAATAAGTTTTCAGGTTAGGCAGTTTCAGAATGAAGAACCTTAAGCCCTATAGACATGATTTCTAGGTGACTTTGAATTAAAACATACATGCAGTTTCAGATGCAAGGCACTGCTCATAGACAAGATTATATAGTTGTTACATGGTGATTATTGAGATTACAGGTTTCTAGTTATTAAACCTAGAGATGTTGTGTCTAAGTGATTTACGCAGTAAGAGACAGTGAAATCTATTGGGGGAAGCCTAGAACTACTCATGCTTTCTAACAGTGGTATAACTAAACAATGAACAGCGTTTGAGAAATTCAACATTAACATTTTAGAGCGAGTAGTTATACCCTATAGGCAGGATATCCAACAATTAGCGCTTGGAACCAATTTTATTATGCTTAGCCCCAATAAACATGTTTTCTAAGTGAGCATTATAATACAATAGCAAATGGGATAATTAAAATCCTATAGGGATGATTTCTAGTGGATGTGCTGCAGTTGTGCGAATTGAAAGAAAGTTCAGTGGTATTTTTTTCCTATAGGCAGGTTTTCTAGTAACACGTAGCAGTAGAAATAATTGAAGCATTTGAACTCATGTTTTGCTAGTAGACGAGTAGTGTGAGTGTGTGCTTCTCCTAATGCATGATTTCAGTGCATATAGAAATTGAATGGCATATATAGCAGCAAACCATTGAATAATATAGGCATGTTTTCTACCCTTTCATGCAAACATTAAGTATACCCGTTTCCCCATTTTTACTAATACCCCTAATTATTTATTACAAAATTATTACAGACCCATTGATAAATATAATTATAAATATTATATAAATAATGATAGTAGGCCCATAGCAGGCCCAAAAGGGAACACCTAGTGTTGCCTGGGTCTTCAACAACTCTCACGTAGCATAACTAGATTTCCAACAGGGAGCCATATTCACCAGCAAAACCCAGAATCCACAGAAGAACTCAAGCCGGATCACACAACCTTAGATTGACCAACCAATTTATATTCAGTAGGTAATAGGAAGAAAGAATTGAGTGTCATGAATAGATCAGGTCTCAGTATTAGAGAGAGTGGCTAAAAGACCCCAAATCCTAGTGTGTCAGAGTTCAGAAGGGTCTCAAATGGACCCCGAGCAGTGCTCACATTAGGGAGGTCAGTAGTAAGAGTACTTGGTAGCCTTGGCTTTCAGCCGCCCAAGAATGATAGGTTTGGAATAGCATAGGTAACAAATAAGAGTGAGTGGACAATGGTTAAGGGACAAAAGTTGAGGAAATACACTTATAGTTTAAAAATAGACATAGCAAAGTTGAGAACACAAAACAGATAATCCAGAAGGTCGACAAGAATTAGAAGCAGGTTCAACACTTAGCAAAATAACACATTGGCAAAATCATATTGAAAATGTTATGGGAGGGACAAGTTAATAAGATTTATCACACAAAGGTGAATAATACCTCAGTAAGTTAAAAAAGGTCCAATTTATGCTAATTATACATTCCAGTATCAAAAGGAAAACATGTTAACTCACATCAGGAAACAAAATAGCATTATACATAGTAGGGAAACACGGATTACGATAACTACTCTAAAATCAAGTAATCGCTAAAGGGATATAGAATCAGGTGAGCCAAAGACATGCTGAGAGGCATATTATCAGGGAAGCAAGTCACAGATTGTTGCAAATGTAAAGCAATCATTGCATAAACTCAAAGTAGAGTAGGAAAACAGACTCATGTTAATCAATAATGTAGACATTCAAGTACTAATACATTGGCTAAACTAACTTAAGAGGGTCCAAATTATCCACATTAGGCATAAGCAAATGACATATCTCAGAACTGGCTGCTTTTAGGTAAAATTGAATACTAAAGAGGTTCAAACAGAAGTAGCCCGGAACACATTGGCTAAACAGACTTGAGGGATTCCAAATTATTCAAATCAGTCATAAGCATGTCTCAGAACTGGCATCATTAGGTGAAATTAAATACAAAAGAGACTTAAAACGAGTGTAAAGCTAACAGAGTTGCACACAAAAGCAGCCCAAACATATTAAGCCATGAAATTCAGAAGTGAGAATATATGCAAATCATAGACACATAAAAATGAAATTGCAAAGTCAAGTGACTTACCAGTTAAACTGACAACAATAAAGAAAAACATTCCTCAAGGGCCTAAAATCTCAATGCGTCAAAGTTCCTAAGGGCTTCAAAGGAACCTCGGGTAGTACTCGCACCAAGAAAAGGTTCAATAAAAGAATCCCAAGTATTGGCTTTCCGCTGGCCAAGAAACAAAGTACAGAACAAGAGAATGAGGGAATAACAACACAATAACTTCAATTTTATTGAAATCTAGCAATTAAGGTCTGTCTCACAGGGGAATTGGGGGGGGGGGGTATATAGAAGTAAAAGTGAACGAAAAAACAAGGAAACAAAATAAATCAAACATAGAATAAGGAAAGAAAGCATGGAAAATCAGTTCAAAATCAATTTTGGGAGAAAAATCGGGTAAACCCTAGTTGACAGAAATCGGAGATTGGCCGTAGATCTTGGCTAATGGGACCCTATATATCCTTGCCATGATGCATATGGACGAGATTTCATCCAAATTCAAACGATTGAAGTTGAACGGCCAGAATCTAAGAGATAGTACTTGCCATGTTTAGGCAAGTACTAAGTGGTACCATGGTCCTGCAGGTAGTACTGAGATAACACATAAAAGGAAAAAAAAAATCATGGAAAGAATCCATGGTTGAGACGGATTTGGAGAAAATTGATAGGGCGGCTAGGGTTTTTGAGGAGAGTGGAGAGATGAGAGAAATTAAAGACGGCTGGGCAGAGATAATGGGTCTCTAGGGTTAAGGTTGGAATATAAGAGAAGGGGTAGGTTTATTAGGGGCCGTTGATCATTTGAGATCAACGGCCAAGATAGAAAGGGGGAGCTGGGCGGGTCGTTCAAATGGGTATCAACCGGATTAGATTAGAGGGTTGTTTGGCTTGGGCTGGGGAAATTGGGCCAGAGGGGCTTGTTTGGTCCGAAATTGATACCAATTTTGGGCCATGTTTTAAAAATAGAAATTAAGGAAAAAATAATTTAATAAATTAATAAAATAAATTTAAAAATACCATTTATGCAAAATAATATTCTAAATAGTATAAGATTATAAAAATGTAAGATATGATTTCGACCTTGAATAAGAAAGCAATTGTAAAATATAGGCTTTTATTGCAAGATTATACAAATAGCCTAAAATACTAATGTAATTGTACAAAATAAAGTAAAATATATGAAACATTTATGTGGATGCAAATGATAATTTTAGATAATTAAGTGTTACGACCCAGTTCGCTCTCCGTGAACTATCGTGACGGCACCTAGTCTCTATGACTAGGTAAGCCAAACAAATGCGGAAAATAAACTAAACTTGCGGTACAAATAATCAAAAGCCGAAAATAACTGAAGAAAATAATATTTAAATGCCGCTAGGCATATACACACAACTTCTCAAAATCTGATACACTATCCCAAAACCCGAAAACTAACGGATCCACAAGCTGAGAAAAACACTACATAGCTCTAATCTCCAGAATTTCTAACAAGAACAAAAAGTACAGAAGGGCTAAATACTAAATACAGGAATAGAAAGAGACTCCTCGGTCTGCGGATGTGGCAGATATACCTCGAAGTCCCGTAGTATCACCTCGCCTCAAGAATGGTAAGCCTGAGTAGAGGTACCTGGATCTGCACATGAAAAACATGCGCAGAAAGGGCATGAGTACACCACAACGGTACTCAGTAAGTGCCAAGCCTAACCTCAGTTGAGTAGTGACGAGGAACGTCAGGGCCCTACTGAGATTAAATAAATATTAAAGTGACACGATAAGATATGCAATGCAATTGAGAATCTACAGCAAGAGTCTATACAAGATAATAAAAGTACAATAACGGAAACAAAGGTAAAGGCAAACCACAAGGAACTACCACTCATAGCAAGGATGACAACCGGGGATCTCTTGGTATCTCGAGGATCTCTTGGTATCCTCAAAATATACTAGCGATCTCTTGGTATCCTCAATATATGCTAGGGATCTCTTGGTATCCCGAGGATCTCTTGGTATCCTTAATATATGCTACGGATCTCTTGGTATCTTCAAAATATACTAGGGATCTCTTGGTATATCGAGGATCTCTTGGTATCCTCAATATATGCTGGGGATCTCTTGGTATCCCGAGGATCTCTTGGTATCCTCAATATACGTGCCAGGGATCTCTTCATATCCCGCACCTCCGTCCCGATCATCAATACTTACAGGGGATCTCCCGGGATGCCGTCCCGTAGTCCCAAATTAAAAACGCACAGCAACAACACAAGAATACTCAATAAATGCTAAATTTCACACTAAGTAAACAGATAATCCTAGCCTAACATGCTTCACATAATGCAACTAAGGCAATTTAAACAAATAGGCAATTAAGTCTACTAAACAAGCTTTTCTAAACTAACAACGGGATAAATACGCAAGTAGAATAAAATAGGAGAAGGAACTCAATTGAAATACTTAAAGAAAACCGGAATTTTCAACAATTAGCTCAAGTACGCGCTCGTCACCTCACGTACAAGGCATTTCAGTTATCAAATATATCATATCCTAAGTGGAAGGTCCCCCACACAAGGTTAGGCAAGCCCCTTACCTCGAACCAGCTCAAAATCAACACGATACCACGTCTTTGCCACGAGTACTCGACTCCAAATCACCCAAATCTATTTAATTTAATTGCATATCGTAAATAACACTTCAAGTAACTAATTCTATAATTAAATTCTAAGCTAATACGCAAAATTAGGCAAAATAACCAAAATGCCCCTCAGGACCACTTCTCGGAATCGGGTAAAATTTACATTTTCGGAATCCTCATACTTTCACGAGTCTATGCATAACAAGAACACAAAAATCGGAGTTCAATTGACCCCTCAAATTCTCATTTAAAGTCTCTTATATCCCAAGCCCTAATTCTTCAATTGTTGGTCTAAGTTCCATGATTTACTAGGTAGATTTCACATTAGAAACGAGTTTTAAGACCAAGAATCTTACCTCCAAGCATTTCCCCTCGAATCCTTCTTCTATCCCCTTCAAAGAGCTCCAAAAACGATTAGAAATGGTGGAAATAAACCCCCAAGTCGCGGAACCTCTTTTAAAATAATGCCCAGCAGTTTCCGCATCTGCGGTCCTGGGACCGCATCTGTGGTCCCGCTTCTGCGGAAAATATACCGCATATGTGGTCCCGTTTCTGCAAAAAAATATCGCATCTGCGGTCCCGCTTCTACGAAAAATATACCGCATCTGCGGCACCGCACTTGCGGAACCCAAACCGCAGGTGCAGTTATGACAGCACCAGCAGCTGAAGCTGCAACTTAAACTCCAAATTTTCCTCCGTCAACCATCCGAATTCACCCCGAGGCCCGCCAGGACCTCAACCAAAGGCACGAACAAGTCACAAAACACTACCCAAACTTGTACCAATCCTTAAAACACCTAAAACAACATCGAAACCTCGAATTAACCATGGATTTAAGCCTAAGAACTCCAAAATCCTCAAAAATACGCTTTCGATCAAAAAGTCTATCAAACCTCGTCCGAACGACCTGAAATTTTGCACATACGTCACATTCAACAGTACAGAGCTACTCCAACTTCCGGAATTCCATTCCGACGCTCGAATCTCACTATCGAACCAGAAACTTCAAAATTCGACATTTCGGCATTTCAAGCCTAAATTAGCTACAGACCTCCAAAACACACTCCGGACACGCCCTTAAGCCCGAAATCACCCAACAAAGCTAACAGAACCATCGGATTTCTATTCCGAGGCCGTCTTCACACTGTTCCGACTATGGTCAAATTTCCAAGACTTAAGCTCTCATTTGGGGACTAAGTGTCCCAAAACTCACCGAAACTCAAAACCGAACGTCCCGATAAATCAAAATAGCAGAAATAAACTTGGGGAAAATAGTTAATAGGGGATTGGGGCGTTAATTCTTAAGACGACCGGCCGGTTCGTCACATCCTCCTACACTTAAACATTCGTTCGTCCTCGAACGAGCATAGAGACATACCTGAAGTGAAGCTGCTCATGGCACAAGCTGCTGAGCGACGCACAAGAGCTCAAAACGACCGGTCGGGTCGTTACATCCTCTCACACTTAAACATATGTTCGTCCTCGAACGTGCTAAGAACTGTGTTGGAGTTGTCCGAAATCACTGTTTAACACCTCGAGCACCTACCCGTGCTACCACAACTCAGCTGGGTACCCTAGCTCGATCAATCTGAAGATATCCTTTTCCACTTAAGCAAATAAGCCTTAGAGCCCATTTCCTACATCCAGAAGTTCTCTGCCAGGCCTGTTCCAACATACGCTCACCGTATCAATAACTACCCGCATCGCCAAAACATAACCGCATACCTTAGCTGAATTCACACCTTGCACCACTTTACTCACAGGACCACAATAACATTCTCTGATCAAATTAGTCGAAATCCCACGAATCTGATGCTCCCATTGCACCTCATGACCTACATAGGTCTTGCTCTAACTCTTATCATACCGCCAAGACGGAAGAGGTGTGTAGAAATTCATACCCAACTGCCGAATCAACAAATCATTGGATCTATACTCCTGATAAGAACCATCACCTCATTTTGAACCAAATAATGGTCATAGCTCCTTAATATACTTCACATAATCAGATTGCACTGATCCTAAATCCAATGATCTCGTCTCACCCTGTACGAACCGCTCAGGCAATAAGCCACCCCGGACATGATCAAAAGTCTCATATGATGCCCCAATGTGCCAATAGGCTATGAACTCAAACGTGACAAAAGGAAAACAAACTCTAGAAGGAACTACTCAACTCACGCACTAATATGAACTTTTGTTAGAGAATAGGAAGCAAGGCTTACAAAAATAGCATATAGAAAACTGTACTCAATATCACACTGTTGCGGCGTGCAACCCGATCCAAATAACATACCCATGGCGGCGTGCCACCCGATCCACACATAGAATTCATATAAGGAGATATACATCGAGCTAAACTGCTCATTATAACAAAATTCCGAATATCGGTCACAAGCACGCTAAGTGCATAATACCATCCATGGGGAGACATATAGTGCCATAGGCTACAAAACTCAAACACAACTGAGGTGCGATATACGATCTGAATCTCGAGAACCATCCTACTTATATAACATCATCTCTACGCGGAACCTCAACACATAAGAAATTCATTAAGCTGTCTCACAACTCATACGGCACAATATATCATTACATGAAATAGCTGACAATGAAATAGTACCCCCGACTACTTGTCCAAAGGAGCGCATTGCTGAAATGAACACATTGGCCTGATATAGAGCCCATATTCACATTTAGATCCATCCACAGACCTCAAGCTGATTCTGATCACATTGAACTAGGCTAATAACCTTTCGAAGGTCCATAATAACTCCCTTTTTCTCATAACACACGAGAACTACCATCATAACCGGGGCAAATCCTCCATGGTCCACAACCCAATAAGTCGAGTGCCCTCCAAGCATAAAATCTCAAATTAATGATATCACCACCGTCTTCATACTCGGTTAAGTCTTCAATCAACCAAGTGACTACATGCCACACTTATACAATCTTCCTGTGGGGCACGCTCCCACGAACTTCCGTAACAGACAACAAATATGCGTATCCATACCACCAGCCGCACTAATGCTGAGAAAGCGTTCAAGAATCCATAACCAGGATGCAAGGCCTTTTTCAGAAAACACCGATCTCAAGTGACGTTGAAGACGATACCCACTTACTTTAAACATCGAAACTTCTTTACTGCTCATCCGAGCTCGCGACATCCTTGTCAACACCGAACTGCAACCTTGATCCTCACTTCAAATTCCATACCACACACTGCACCAACATGCCAATATACGATAGAACACGATTTTCATCATAACTCCGTAACCACTAATAGATTAACACTTCATCATATGAAACTTTTTCACTTAACTCACTTCAGGAGAACCATAGCAACACACAGGTGAATTCTCATAACCGTGGAATATGCAAATCTATAAGTAGTGGTCTAAGCCACCATAGCCCTTCCGGGATCCGCCTACACATGACAGGCCATAAAAGTGGAATACTTCTGAATAACATCAATTACGGCAGTCGACAAGCCTCACACGTGCCGTCACGAATCACTTGCATAACTTGATCACGTTGAAGGAAATGATCACTACCACCAATATGCCAATTCAACTATGGCTAACCAATCTATCTTCTTCCAAATTAATTCTAGATTGCCATAGAATAATAATAACTCCATTCAACATATAACAGACTCCATCCGCACTCATCCCGAGTGACCTTGAATCACGAGACCATGCTGTCTCAATCCCACGAACTATTTCATACCTCCTAAATGCTACACTGCGAGTCAAAACATCATAGAACATTCTGTGCCTCTTCTCATAAGATGCTACAAAGCTTGATTCTTAACCGTACCTATAGGCTCGAAATCATTAGGCACCACGCCTTGCCCCTTTGAATCCACTAGGACCGTTGTTAAGAGCCACCCGCTCTGACTTGGTCCCGAATATAATCAACTCCATGAATCTTCTAGCACATAAATACCCTCTCGGGGAAGCACCCGGCAGAATCACTTCCCTTGAAACACGCCTCTATACAAGGCATAAATCCTGAATCCAAGCTCACTCTCTAGCTGCACAAGTCCATTCACCCCTCGTGGACATCAATTAAATGTTCGGCAACATCCTTCCAATTCAAAGTTACGTTGTATCCTTCTTCATTTCAAGTAGCTCCTTTCCGTTATATCAAATCTCCTACCGCATAATAGCCCAATACTTCAAATTAAATCCGTAGACCCCAATCATCAATCACTAAAATTCCCAAGTCGTTCCAAATTCTCTCCTTAAGGTACGTAGTCATCGTAGCACAAAGCTCATACGCAAATCCGCCACTCTCCCACTTTGGCGGAACTCACCCCTCTAATCGACCACTCGACTTTTGCTTCTTATACCTGGCCTTCTAGAAATTTTAACCACCGCCTGACACTCCCCACATGTCTTTCCTCATCCTTTGCTGCTCAGTTGTTGCCTTGATAAAATCTATCTTCGTAGCACTTGAAACCACAAATCGCTACTAACTTTAAACCTTTCCGGAGATCATCCTTCTCGAGCCGTCGACATTAGAAACACCGATTGAATCCTGAACCACCGCACCCCGCGATATTCAACAGTCGTTTCTCCAATATTATTTCATAATATCCTACCCCAAGGGCGAATTGCAGAAGACCACAACACCGGTGAACTTAACACATACAATCGAGGACGACGACACTACATCGCAGATAAAAATTCCGCCACGCTCGAAATTACCAAGTCTCGTTACTCCATCACCCCAAATCTGGACATTCATAGGCCCATTGCTTTTCCTCCGCCAGAAGTCAAATATCATATCTCTGAATTGTGCACTGAGTAGATTTCCTTTCAACTCATTCACCGCCCCAACACATAGGCAAGTCTCCTATCATCAAGTCAATATTGTGTGATAACCAATCGCGAGCATCATAGTAACCTGTGCATAGCCTCCAAGCTCTTAGGAGCACAACTATCGAGCCGAAACGATAGGAAAATCCTTCCGCAAGGCGACGACAATAGCTCACCAACTATACCGGGAGAAACATCCCGCACCACATCTGTAGTAACATTACAATTCTTCAATTCTCGATTTATAACAAGCGGTTCGCGTCGCGTAAGATTGAGTAGGAAGGAAACAAGGGCATAAGCCTCAAGGAATCAAGTCGCACGAAGAGGAAATCAAGAAGTGGAATTTTCCTAACAGTTACACAGCCTCTCGTAGATAAGTACAGACGTCTCCATACTGATCAGCGAGACTCTAATAAACCGTCTTGTGATCCATGACTCCTATGAACCTAGAGCTCTGATACCAACTTGTCACAACCCAGTTCGCTCTCCGTGAACTATCGTCACGGCACCTAGTCTCTATGACTAGGTAAGCCTAAGAAATGCGGAAAATAAACTAAACTTGCGAAATAAATAATCAAAAGCCGAAAATAACTGAAGGAAATAATATTCAAATGCCGCTCGCCATATACACACAACTTCTCAAAATCTGATACACTATCCCAAAACCCGGAAACTCACGGATCCACAAGCTAAGAAAAACACTACATAGCTCTAATCTCCGGAATGTCTAACAAGAACAAAAAGTACAGAAGGGCTAAATACTAATGCAGGAATAGAAAGAGACTCCTCGGTCTGCGGACGCGGCAGATATACCTCGAAGTCCCGTAGTTTCACCTCGCCTCAAGAATGGTAAGCCTGAGTAGAGGTACCTGGATCTGCACATGAAAAACATGTGCAGAAAGGGCATGAGTATACCACAGCGGTACTTAGTAAGCGCCAAGCCTAATCTCGGTTGAGTAGTGACGAGGAAGGTCAGGGCCCTACTGAGATTAAATAAATATTAAAGTGACAGGATAAGATAAGCAGTGCAATTAAGATTCTACAGCAAGACTCTATACAGGATTATAAAAGTACAATAACAGAAACAAAGGTAAAGGCAAACCACAAGGAACTACCACTCATAGCAAGGATGATAACCGGGGATCTCTTAGTATCCCGAGGATATCTTGGTATCCTCAAAATATACTAGGGATCTCTTGGTATCCCGAGGATCTCTTGGTATCCTCAATATATGCTAGGGATCTCTTGGTATCCCGAGGATCTCTTGGTATCCTCAAAATATACTTGGGATCTCTTGGTATCCCGAGGATCTCTTGGTATCCTCAATATATGTTGGGGATCTCTTGGTATCCCGAGGATCTCTTGGTAACCTCAATATACGTGCCAGGGATCTCTTGGTATCCCGCACCTCAGTCCCGATCATCAATACGTACAGGGGATCTCCCGGGATGCCATCCCGTAGTCCCAGATTAAAAACGCACAGCAACAACACAAGAATACTCAATAAATGCTAAATTTTGCACTAAGTAAACAGATAATTCTAGCCTAACATGCTTCACGTAATGCAACTAAGGCAATTTAAACAAATAGGCAATTAAGTCTACTAAACAAGCTTTTTTAAACTAACAACAGGCTAAATACGCAAGTAGAATAAAATAGGAGAAGGAACTCAATTGAAATACTTAAAGAAAAACCGGAATTTTCAAAAATTAGCTCAAGTACGTACTCGTTACCTCACGTACAAGGCATTTCAGTTATCAAATATATCATATCCTAAGGGGAAGGTCCCCCACACAAGGTTAGGCAAGCCACTTACCTCGAACCGGCTCAAAATCAACCCGATACCACGTCTTTGCCGCGAGTACTCGACTCCAAATGACCCAAATCTATTCAATTCAATTGCATATCGTAAATAACACTTCAAGTAACTGATTCTATAATTAAATTCTAAGCTAATATGCGAAATTAGGTAAAATGACCAAAACGCCTCTCAGGCCCACGTCTCGGAATCGGGTAAAATTTACATTTTCGAAATCCTCATACTCTCACGAGTCTATGCATAACAAGAACACAAAAATCGGAGTTCAATTACCACTCAAATTCTCATTTAAAGTGTCATAAATCCCAAGCATTAATTCTTCAATTGTTGGTCTAAATTCCATGATTACTAGGTAGATTTCACATTAGAAACGAGTTTTAAGACCAAGAATCTTACCTCCAAGCGTTTCCCCTCGAATCCTTCTTCTATCCCCTTCAAATAGCTCCAAAAACGATTAAAAATGGTGGAAATAAACCCCCAAGTCGCGGACCTTTTTTAAAATAATGCCCAGCAGTTTCCGCATCTGCGGTCCTGGGACCGCATCTACGGTCCTGCTCCTGCGGAAAATATGAAGATATCGCATCTGCGGTCCCGCTTCTGCGGAAAATATACCGCATCTGTGGTTTCTGAAGAGATGGCCAAAATTTTGCTTGTGCGGTCGCTTAGCCGCTTTCACGGCGCCGCACCTGCGGAACTCAAACCGCAGGTGCGGTTATGACAGCACCAGCAGTTGAAGCTGCAACTTAAACTCTAAATTTTCCTCCGTCAACCATCCGAATTTACCCCGAGGCCCCCCGGGACCTCAACCAAAGGTACGAACAAGTCACAAAACACTATCCAAACTTTTACCAATCCTTAAAACACCTAAAACAACATCGAAACCTCGAATTAACCATGGATTTAAGCCTAAGAACTCCAAAATCCTCAAAAATACGCTTTCGATCAAAAAGTCCATCAAACCTCGTCCGGACGACCTGAAATTTTGCACATACGTCACATTCAACACTACGGAGCTACTCCAACTTCCGGAATTCCATTCCGACCCTCGGATCAAAATCTCACTATCGAACCGGAAACTTCAAAATTCGACCTTTCGGCATTTCAAGCCTAAATTAGCTACGGACCTCCAAAACACACTCCGGACACGCCCCTAAGCCCAAAATCACCCAACAGAGCTAACGGAACCGTCGGATTTCCATTCCGAGGCCGTCTTCACACTGTTCTGACTATGGTCAAATTTCCAAGACTTAAGGTCTCAAATTGTGGACTAAGTGTCCCAAAACTCACCGAAACTCAAAATCGAACGCCCCGGCTAATCAAAATAGCAGAAATAAACTTTGGAAAAACAGTTAATAGGGGATCGGGACATTAATTCTTAAGACGACCGGCCAGGTCGTCACATCCTCCTACACTTAAACATTCTTTCGTCCTCGAACGAGCATAGAGACATACCTGAAGTGAAGCTGCTCATGGCCCAAGCTGCTGAGCGACGCGCTAGAGCTAAAAACGACCGGTCGGTTCGTTACATTAAGTCATCATAAAATAATTTGATGGAGAAATTAATAAATATTCAAGCAATTTAAATGCAAGAAAATTAATTTTAAAGTTCAAAAAATTATTAAAAATTTTAAAAAAATGCTTGTATTGATTTTTAAAGTAATTAATGATGCGAAATGATGTTTTGGAAGTATTTATATTATTTGAAAAAATATGAGGGCAAAATTGTATATCAACAGTTGTCTCTCTTTACCCGGGAATGATGAAAGAATTGTCGGGTAAAGAAATAATGACCAATTTTGGCCGAATTACACGAGGAATGATGTGAATGCCGAAACCTAGTTCCTAAGTTGCCTACATATCCCTGGTGTTACGGGAATCAGGCCGTGTGTAGTTTTGGATCCAACGGTGAACGAAACGATGGAGTTGTTATAAGAATGATCGTATGTTTTGGAAAGGGTTCTTTTGGGTAGGATAGTATCAAATGAATTTATGCGAAATCATGAATGTGAATTTAAAACGTTATGGATGTATCACTGAGTAAATATCTGAAAGGTCATAGAGTAAAAGGCGGGTAATTGATGGTGGTCGGTTATGTTTGAAATAATTACAGGATGTGAACGTTGTGAACGGAAACCAGAGCGAAGATTGCTCCTGTTTGAAGAACAGTTACCTCCTGGATTACCTGAAAAACTTAAAACACGACGCATGTGAATATATATGGGTTATTGCGAGAATTCAGACGTGATGCAGATTCCCTTTGGATTATGAAAGTTGTCTTTGGATGGTGAGGATTATGTTATTAGACCATGACGTCCCGGGTCATGAAGCGTATGATAAGGGATTCGTAGGCCATGAGATGATGTCCTCGAGCCATGAGGATGGTGCCTCTGGACTATGACGTCTTTGAATAATGATGTGCAATTTGAGAGATCCTAAGGCCATGGAATAGTATCTGTTGGATATGAGGATGATGCCTTCAGATTATGACTCCTTTGGACAAAACGGTGATGTTTCATCCCATGAAATGCAAATATATGATGCTTGGTCATTTGCGAAATGTGACAAGATAAGGCTTAGTCTTGTGTAAGATGAGGGCAGGGCTTAGCCCTAGGTGAACAGGGGATAGTGATGGGTCTTAGACATCGTATAGGAGATAGTATTTAATCTTATATAAGGAAAAAGGCGGTGCTCAGCCTTAGGAAATTATGGAGGCAGTGCTTAGCCTCATGCAAGAAGAGGAGACAATGCTTAGTCTCGATGCAAGGAAAGTCAGTGCTTAGCCTTAAGCAGTGGGAGGCAATGCTTAGCCTCATGCAGGAAGAGGAGACAACGCTTAGTCTCATGCAATTTAGGGAGGCAGTGCTTAGCCTCGTGCAGGAAAAGGCATTGCTTAGCCTTATGCAATTAGGGAGGCAGTGCTTAGCCTCATGCAGGAAGAGGAGACAATGCTTAGTCTCATGCAGAGAAAGACGGTGCTTAGCCTTATGCAATTAGGGAGGCAATGCTTAGCCTCATGCAGGAAGAGGAGACAGTGCTTAGTCTCATGCAGAGAAAGGCAGTGCTTGGCCTTATGCAATTAGGGAGGCAGTACTTAGCCTCATGCAGGAAGAGGAGACAGTGCTTATTTTCATGTAGAGAAAGACAGTGCTTAGACTTATGCAATTAGGAAGGCATGCAGGAAGAGGAGACGGTGCTTAGTCTCATGAAATTTAGGGAAAGGCATTGCTTAGCCTTATGCAGGAAGAGGAGATAGTGCTTAGTCTCATGTAGAGAAAGGCAGTGCTTAGCCTTATGCAATTAGGGAGGCAGTGCTTAGCCTCAAGCAGGAAGAGGAGACAGTGCTTAGTCTCATGCATTGAAAGACGATGCTTACTTTTATGCAATTAGGGAGGTAGTGCTTAGCCTCATGCAGGAAAAGGAGACAGTGCTTAGTCTCATGAAATTTAGGGAAAGGCAGTGCTTAGCCTTACGCAAGGAAATGATGGCGACAGTGAGAAAGTAAAGTATTTCTTAGCGCGAGATGTTTGTGCTAGATAATTTGTTGTCTTGAGGGAAATGACTTGGTGTATCTGCGGATATCGTTGTCTTATTATGCCTGCATCCGAAGAAAAATTATGAGTTATGTGGGGGAAGGTTGGTTCGTGCTTTTTTCTTCTTGCTCTATCTTTGCTCCTATTTTGAGATCCTGATTGAATTACCCCAGGCAACGTCTGGCTGTCATAGAAACAAAGTTTTCGAAAAATATGCCTGCATTTCTAAAAATATTGTTATTTGAAATGTAGTAGTATGTGATATCAAATAATTTAGATAAATCGATGTTTGTGACATATATAGAGACATTGCGACCTCCTTGCCTTAGAATTTTGAGGGTCCCCCAGTTTAAATGCAATACTTCTAACAATACTTTTGGCTGTTCCGCATATGACGAAGTTAGGCTGAACATACGATCTTGCCCCAGTTTCCGATCATGGAAAAAATGAAGATTTTATTAAGATGTGACCGAACCCATAGTGTTTCCTACGTATCCCCTTTTAAATGGGAATCAAGCCAAGCGTAGTTCGGTCACATCAAATGAAGAAAATGTAAGCAATCCTAAACATAGTATCTCTTGACTGCGTCTGAGTTGATAGGTTTTGGCCAAATCTCTCCGTCCATTTCTGCAAGTATGAGTGCTCCTCCTGTTAGTACTTGGTGAACCATGTAGGGACCTTTCCAATTGGGTGAAAACTTCTCCTTGGCTTCATCCTAATGTGGGAAGATCCGCTTTAGCACTAATTGCCCCGGTGTGAATTGCCTTGGCCTGACGTTTTTGTTGAAAGCTCTTGCCATTTTGTTCTAGTAGAGTTAACCGTGATATACTGCATTCATTCTCTTTCCATCAACGAGGGCCAGTTTTTCATAGCGGCTTTGTACCCACTCTACATCGCTGAGCTCAGCTTCTTGTATGATTCTTAGAGAAGGGATTTCTACTTTGGCAGGGATGACTGCTTCAGTACCATAGACCAATAAGTAGGGAGCTCCCCCAATTGATGTGAAAATTGTGGTACGATATCCAAGCAAAGCAAATGGTAGCTTCTCGTGCCATTGTTTGTAATTATCTACCATTTTTCTCAATATCTTCTTGATGTTCTTGTTGGCGGCTTTTACAACTCCATTCATTTGCGGCATGTATGCTGTGGAATTCTTATGCTTGATCATGAAAGTTTCACACATAGCCTTCATCGTATCACTGTTATGTTTGGCGGCATTGTCGGTGATGATTAACTCTAGTACTCTGAGTCGACAAATAATGCGATCCCGAAAAAAATCTGCAATGACCTTCTTAGTTACAGCTTTGTAAGATGCAGCTTCAAACATTTTGTGAAATAGTCTATGGCCACTAGAATGAATCTATGCCCATTTGAAGCAGTGGGTTCGATCGGACCGATAACATCCACTCCCCAAGCAGAGAAATGCTAGGGTGCACTTGTTGCATTGAGTTCATTGGGTGGCACTCGTATTATATCAGCATGTATCTGGCATTGGTGACACTTCTGGACGTACTTGATGCAGTCTCTTTCCATAGTCATCCAAAAATATCCTGATATTAGTATTTTCTTGGCTAAGACAAAGCTATTCATATGCGGTCCGCAAGTTCCGGAATGTATTTCTTTGAGCAATCTGGATGCCTCCTTGGTATCGACACACTGTAGTAACCCCAGGTCAGGAGTCCTTCTATACAGAATTCCTCCGCTTTGAAAGAAATGGTTGGCTAACCTTCGGAGTGTTCATTTCTGAGTATGAATTGCATGCTCCAGATAGTCTCCCTTTGCCAAGTATTCTTTGATATCGTGGAACCACGGATTTCCGTCACTTTCTTCTTAAACATGAGCATAATAAGCCGGTTGTTTATGAATTCCTATTAGGATAGGATCGATGTAGTTCTTGTCGGGGTGTTGTATCATGGAAGATAAAGTGGCCAATGCATCTGAGAACTCGTTTGGAATCCTCGGAACATGTTTGAACTCTATCTTCGTGAACCTTTTGATCAGCTCTTGTACACAGTACATATATGGAAATATCTTGGTGTTCTTTGTAGCCCATTCTCCTAAAACTTGGTACACCAAAAGATCGGAATCTCCAATCACCAGCAACTCCTGAACATTCATGTCAATGGCTAACCTGAGTCCCAAGATGCAAGCCTCATATGCCGCCATATTGTTGGTACATGAAAACCTGAGTTTTGCGAATACCGAATAGTGTTGTCATGTTTCTGACACCAAGACAGCTCCGATACCCACTCCTTTGAAGTTGGTAGCTCTGTCAAAGAACATTCTCCAATCATCATATGCTTCGGTGATATCTTCTCCTACAAATGATACCTCCTCGTCGGAAAAATACATTTTCAATGGTTCGTATTCTCCGTCTACAGGATTATTTGCCAAATGATCTGCCAACGCTTGCCCTTTGGCCGCCTTCTGAGTTACATATATGATGTCGAACTCACTCAGCAATATCTTCCATTTTGCTAACTTTCCCGTAGGCATGGGTTTCTAGAAGATGTATTTCAGCGGATCCATCCTTGATATGAGATATGTGGTGTATGCACAGAAATAATGCCTCAACTTTTGAGCTATCCATGTCAAAGCACAGCAGGTGCGCTCCAGCAAGGAGTACCAAGCTTCGTAAGGTGTGAATTTCTTGCTAAGATAATATATTGCCCGTTCCTTTCTTTAATTCTCATCATTTTGTCCCAGAACACAACCAAATGCCCCATCCAGTATGGACAAATAACGCAGCAAAGGTATTCTTGGTTTTGGTGGGACCAAAATAGGTGGTTTAGATAAATACTCCTTTATTTTTTTAGAAGGCCTTCTAGCATTCTTCAGTCCATCTTGTTGTAGCATATTTCTTCAGCATTTTGAAAATTGGTTCGCAAATCACGGTTGATTGTGCTATGAAACGGCTGATGTAGTTGAGACGCCCTAAAAAATTCATCACATCCTTCTTGTTCTTCGGAGGTGGAAAGTCTTGGATAGCTTTGACTTTTGACGAGTCCAATTCAATCCCTCGGCGACTGACGATGAATCCTAGCAACTTTTCGGTAGGGACTCCGAAGGCATACTTTGTAGGATTCAATTCCAGACTGTACCTTCGAAGCCGATCAAAGAATTTCCTCAAGTCTACTATATGATCTGTGCTTCTTCTGGATTTGATGATGATGTCATCCATGTACACCTCTGTTTCCTTGTGTATCATGTCGTGGTAAATGGTTGTCATAGCTCTCATGTAAGTGGCTCCAGCATTCTTCAGGCCAAACGACATCATTTTATAGCAGTACATTCCCCATGGTGTGATAAAGGCTGTCTTTTCGGCATCCTCTTTATCCATCCATATATGATGATACCCCGCGAAGCAATCCACAAAAGACAGGAGTTCATGCTTGGCACAGTTGTCGATTAGTATGTGTATATTGGGCAATGGGAAATCATCTTTGGGACTCGCTCTGTTTAAATCCTGCTAATCGACACATACTTTGACCTTACCATCTTTCTTCAAGACTGGCACGATTTTGGCCAACCAAGTCGGATACTCAACCACTCTAAGAATCTTGGCTTTGATTTTCTTAGTGACTTCCTCTTTTATTTTCAAGCTCATATCTGGCTTGAATTTCCTGAGTTTCTGTTTTACAGGTGGACACATGGGATCGGTAGGTAGCTTGTGAGCCACTATGGACGTGCTCAAACCCATCATATCATCGTAGGACTATGCAAAGATATCTTCATACTCTTTCAGGAATTGGATGTATTCTTCCTTCTCTGACGGTGATAGATGAATGCTTATACGTGTTTCCTTGACTATTTCGGAATCCCCTAAGTTAATTGTCTCGGTCTCGTCCAAAGCTTTCACTTCTCTGACAATTTCCTCATGTATTATATCATCTTCCAGATCCTTTGAATCACTATCCTTATGTTGCATTGTCTTATTACATGTCACAGTTGTAGGTTCATTGGGATAAGTAATAATAATGCCAGGAACTCAACGTGCCTGGGATGGTGCAGTGGTCCAGTTCTTGAGAACAGCTCCTTTCTCCACGATCTAAGTAGTAAGGTCTTTCTCCTCCTCCTCCTCGACTATCGCGTTGCAATCCATGTCTTCATCATCCAGAAACAACTTCCTTATGCCAGCAAAGGCTTCATCTTCCTCAAACCCCCACATCATGTTAGCCTGATGAAATGTCTGGTGGAAATGAGGTACCGATTGTTCTAGAGGATAATAAGGACCATGCCATGGCGGCAACCAATCCTGGTACTCTTTCCAAATGTATTCGTACTCAAGCCCAAAAGTTGTACCATGACGCTTCGGCTGTACCAGTTTGGTGATCCCTGAGATTCTTGCTGAGACCCTTGCCAGGCTCATACCCTGTCCATAGCAATATGCTTTCTATCTTGTTGCTCCACCATTTGTCCTTTTCAATTGCGTTGACGCGCTCAATGCGGTGGTATGTTTCTCCATCCAGCTTCCTCCTGTTCTCGATGACTAGAACAGTCTGATTGGTATAGATGGGATTACTCCCATCTCCATGGATGATCACCTCCTAATGGTTCCATTCAAACTTCACAGCCTGATGCAGAGTGGAAGCTACGGCCCCAAAGGTATGTATCCAGGGTCGTCCCAATAGTAGATTGTAGGTAGCAGATATATCTAGCACTTGAAACTCAACATCAAACCAGGTTGGTCTCATCTTTAAGCTGAGGTTGATTTCTCCGATTGTGGCCCTCTGAGATCCATCAAATGCCTTCACATTCATGTTTCCTGCTCCAATCTCGTGCATGCCTTTACCCAGCCTCTTCAGAGTAGTCAATGGACATATATTGAGACTTGAACCCCCATCTTTCAAGACCCAAGCGATGAATTTGTCCTCAAATTGCACTGTGATATGTAGTTCCTTGTTGTGCCTTAGTCCTTCCGATGGCAGCTCGTCTTTATGAAAAGTGATTTTGTGGCTTTCGAATACCTGCCCGACCATGCTGTCCATTTCCCCACCAGTGATGTTGGTGGGTACATAGGCTTCAGTCAACACCTTCATCTGGGCATTCATGTGTGTCTCGGAGTTTTGCAGCAGTGATAAAATGGATATCTGAGCAGGAGTTTTGTTCCAATGGTCAACCACAGAGTATTCTCTCGCTTGCACTTTCCTCTAAAGGTAGTCAGGGCCAATCTCAATGACAGGCTGCTTAGATGCAGCTTCTTTGCTTGTTCCTCCCAAGTGCTCAGGTGTATGAACCCTGCCAGTTCTAGTCATGCATTGTGTTGCACCTGTTTCTTCCATTTTCGCTTTCCCTTTCCTTCTTGCTTCCGCAACATAATCCTATGGTATAGCATCAGACTTATAACATGGCATGGGTGCTACCATCACGGTGAAGGGTGTGGTTACCTCAACTTCAAATGGTGCTGGTGTGGTTACCTCGACTTCAAGCGGTGCCTGGGTTTGTACTACAATGGGCATGAGGGTGACTGGAGATGTTTTAGTATCATCTCCCTCCCGAATGAGTCCAATTGACCCCTCCGGATCCCACTCTTCATCAATTTCTATCATAGTTGCTCTATCTCTTCTGTGATCCGGGAGAGGATTATTACAAACACTGGGTGCCGCCTCCTTTGCCTATATGACTTTAGTGTCAATTAATGTCCGGATCTTGTCCTTTTGAGTGCGATACTCATCAATGGTATGACCCTTCATGCATGAGTGATAGGCATAAGTCTTGTTTGGGTTAATCCACTGAGAAGAGTTTTCCATAGCAACGACGGAAATGGGAGTGACATAACCAGCAGCCTTCAGTCTCTCATACAGTTGGTCTATGGATTTAGCAATTGGAGTGTATTGTCTGGGTGGTCTGTGGTCAAAATTTGGTCTTGGTTTTTTGTAGTTTTGGCGGGCAGCCGGTGGTGAGTGGTAATATGTGGGTTGGGTGTTATAAGCATGGTAGGCAGTAGCGGGTTGTTGGTATCTAGGGGGTGAAGGCTGGTATGTGGGTGGAGGTGTTTGGTATGTGAGAGGAGACTTAGGACCCTGGGCCACCATTACAGCACCCACTTTTTTTTTGAGATAGCTCCTGACTGCAAAGCTTTATTTGTGGCTTGTAGTGCTTCGAAATTTGTCACCATTCCACTCTTAATTCCTTCTTCTATTCTTTCTCCCATCTTGATGATGTCAGAGAATTTATGGCTTTCAATAACCATCAGCCTTTCATAGTATTGCGGGTCTTGAGCTTTGACGAAGAACTTATTCATCTGTTCTTCTTCAAGTGTTGGCCTTACTTTAACAGCTTCAGACCTCCATTGAGTACCATACTCGCGAAAGGTTTTCGTTGGTTTCTTCTTGAGATTTTGAATGTAGAAAATGTCTGGTGCATTTTCTGTGTTGAACCTGAATCAGTCCATGAAGTTTGACGCCATGCTCACCCAATTAACCCACTTCTTCGGGTTCTAACTGATGTACCAAGACAAAGAATCTCTTGTGAGGCTCCTCATGAACAGCTTCATACGAATTCGTTCATCTTTGCAAACTCCTACAAGGTTGTCAGAATATGTTCTTAGATGCACTTTCGAATCACCAGTTCCGTCGAGCATTTCGAACTTGGGAGGTTTGTAACCCGTCGGCAGTTCTACATATGGTTGAATGCACAAGTCCTCATAATTCAAACCTTCAATGCACTTGCCACCTTCGACACTCTGAACTCTGTCAGTGAGCTTCTTGAGTTCTTCTGCCATGTTCTTGATGAGCAGGTCCTTCTCGGTGGATTCCAGTATATATAGGGATTGTTGTGGAGTGTGGGGTAAAGTTTTCACATATATGGGATTGCTTTGGTGGACTTCGGGAATCTGGGCATAATGGTGGTCATTGGTTGAGTTTTGGGGATCAGGAGTAGGTTGTGGTGCATTCTGAGGAGTGTGGCCAGTAGTGGTTTATGGGTATTGAGTTGGATGGTGATGCTGTTGTTGAGGAGTAGGTACCAGCGGAGGTTAAGGTTCTGAGGAGGCGTGGTGCATTGATGTGGTGCGGGAGTGTTTGGCGGTGGATTTTGGTTCTGTTTGTTTTGAGGAGGTGCAGGGTTTTGGGCGTTTGGGTTTTGTTGGTTGATATCAGGGACGTTTAAGGTGAGGGAAAGGTTTGCCAAGTTCCGGACCTGCTCAAGTTCTCCTTGTAGCTCCAGTATTTTCTGTTCCAGGCGTAGGACCAATTCGTTCTGTGCTGGAGTACTTCGACCATCCGAAGTATCAACATTTTCTGCATTGTCTTTTATGATACCGCTTAAATTGTCCATTTTTCTTTTCCCTTTGCTTCTACCTTTAGGATCACTTGATGGAGGAGGAGGTGGAGGACCTCTGGATCTAGTGTGATATGCGGATGATGCCAGTATGCATGAACCAATCTTGGGGAATGGGAATAATCTAAAGAAAGAAAACAAACAAAAGGTAACCAAGTCAGTAAGGGGTTTTGAAAGGAATGCTTGCAAAGTTGCAATATTGAACATGCTTTGCAACATTATGTAATAAATTCGCGTCCTAATTTGGGGGACCTGGTTGTGTCCGAGGCAGGCCTAAGTGACACGTAGACTTGGAGAAAATTGATGCCAATAATTGTGTCATTTCATTAATGTGAAAATGAATCAAATCCTTACTAAGACGACAATAATAAAAAAGTTACTAATGGCATTTGCCTTATTACAAATCGAAATCTAAAACTAAGATAGAAAGTAGTAAAGAACATTATTTCCTAATATAGTTGCTCCCAGAAGGACCTTCCCCATGCTTGTCTCTCTTGACTCTATCAATCAGGTTCCCTAGGTTGCTCATATCCAACAATAGGTAAGCCTTTGCTAGATGCCCTCCTTCACTGCCATCCGTGTTCTGACAATCTGAAAACCTTTTCCTCATCTTTCCCTCAAGCTCCATCAACCGTTGCTCCAAATATTCCAATCTCTCTGTTGATTTAGTGGCAATTTCCCTCCATTCGTTGATTTCTTCCATATCCACTTTGTGTTGTTCCACATACCTAGCTTCAGAATCGAAGACCCTTTTGCGTAACCTCCTATGACTTGTGCTTCAGCAGCGTCATCTATGATCCTATTTTTCAGATTAATTCCTAGCTTGACATCTCCTGCTATATCGTCCACTAACCATGACGGATAGAAGTACACACGGCCGGCATGATACTTGTCTGGCTCAATAGTATCCTTTTCCACAATGACCTTCCGATTCCACATATGTTGTGCCTCGAACTTGAATGGAATAACGTCCCCTTTAAAATCTGCTTTGTACTGGACCATGTTGGAAACCCAAAGTATAACTTGTTTTCTTCCCGCTTGTCTCATTACTCTTACCGGAGCATAAGGATAGATACCCCTCAACCCGATCAGTACCAGACGAGTAGTCTCTCATGATCTGATGATGAACTCACTACTAGGAAACCATTCAAACATCCAATGTACATGCTCGTCTGTCAGATTGCTGAAGAAACGCACCCAACTCACATCATTTCCAGGTTGTGCAAACCTGTCTGGGATAAATGTCATTTTTTGGGGTGATGGTAAGCTATGTAATCGTCCAATGGTCGACGCAAAAGCTCTTGGTGATATTCTCCCCTATGAAAATGTTCCAATAACCAAACTTGCAGTAACAAATTACAACCTTCGAAGTGCCCAAATCCCTA
The DNA here is from genome assembly GCF_001879085.1 of Nicotiana attenuata. Taxonomy (NCBI): domain Eukaryota; kingdom Viridiplantae; phylum Streptophyta; class Magnoliopsida; order Solanales; family Solanaceae; genus Nicotiana; species Nicotiana attenuata. The sequence goes on from NW_017670350.1 coordinate 317,192, forward strand.
TTTGCACCTATCTAGAGTGTGGTATATTTCAGCTAAGATCATGGGGACGATAGTATAGGTTTGTCCCTCGATTCCTTCCATCAGGGCCTTGGTGACCATGGCTAGACGAGTGTGGATCATTCCCCCTTTCATCGGAAATATCAACAACCCAAAGAAGTAGATAATGAACACATAAACTCGACGGTGCGTCCAACCCAAGGAAGTAATAGCAAGTTCATCATGATGAAGGTGATATGACTTGATGTGCCCATAACGCTCATAAAAGAATTCAAATGGGATGTATGATTTCTTCAAACAAAGCAACTCATCATTTTTCTTGAAACATAACATTTTCAGAAAACCTCAAGGAGTGCGATTCTCTAGCACTAACAACCCCAGACTACCCCATGGAAACATAGCGAAGCCTCCTATTTCTTTTAGTAGAGGAGTCACTTCTATGTCACCAAAGCGGAAGATGGCCCTTCTCTCATACCAAAATATGGTAGCAGCCTCGATCAATGCCCTATTCGGTCGGATGTCTAGCTACGACGGAAAATTACCAAGAACCCTCCTCACATGATTCTTGTCGCAAGGAGCGGGATTTTTCCACCAATCAAGTAGCAGAGGTGGGATGTTTTGCACTATGCTGAACCTGGGGACTTCGTACTTCATTTTCTGCAAACAAATAAGGTTAGCCCTTTCCCCCTCCAGATTTGACTATTTACATACTAATGATCAACATATTAGCATAATTCTCCAATTAATGCACATAACATGATGGTGTCCATTGGGATTGTGGAAATCCCATCGAACTTTGGACAGGCATAACTTAGCGGGCTATCACGTTAACAACGTTCTAACCCATGCTATGTTTAACATGATGCATGTACATTTGATATTGGAGTAAGGTTTCTAGAATGGCCTAGACTGGTACTCTCAAATGGACAACTTGAGAGGGAAAGGAACGAGACCATCAACTGCACTGCTGATCGACTAGTCTACCACAAGTAAGCCTTTTTGATTTAAAAAGGGTAATTTTGGAAGAGAACAAACACTCATCAAGCGCCGCTATGTTGATAATTGGCACGAGTGGAGTATGATATGGAGCATGCTTTATGCATAGATAATAACACATTGCCAAGTATTTGCATGATAAATATGTAAAAAGCGGTAAATACATCATTAAGGTAAAACATGAAAAAACATAAAATAAAAACAAAGGAAGAAGTTAGTTCGTGGAATATACGCAATAATGTAATAAAGCAAACAAGGGAGTAAGGACGGGAGAGGCATGATATAGCGGTCATTAAACAAATGAAGAGAAGTTATAGCAAATAAGGGTGAATAGGGAAAGGGATGTGCATGTTATAACAAATTTAAACAAATAAAGGTGGATAAGGGAAGGGGTGTGCACGTTATAACATAATTAAACGAATAAGGGTGAATAGGGAAAGGGGTGTGCATGTAATAGCAAAATTTAACAAATAAAGATGAATAGGAATGTGTGTTTTATAACAAAAAAATAATCCACAAAAGTCAAGTTCATTATGGTAAGAGCCTAAGTGTCAATCCTAGTAGAGTCGCCATGTCGTCGCGCCCCGTTTTCTCGCGAAAGCAGGTTTCGAAGTTGTGACAACTCCTTTGGATGGGAGATAGCGTATTAGAAGGAGAAGAGTCGCCACCTAACAATTTTTTAGGTGCGTTAGGGCACGTATTATGCAGATAACTCTGTTTGACTAGTCAACGCCGCCAAAGATCGGGTAAGGGCTTAAAATACCTCAAAGAGAAGGTGTTATCACTCTTCGAGGTCCACAACTGTGGGTCCCAGTCGAGCTTAAGATTATGTGGATTACAATTAGGCTAAGTGATCAAACAAACAAATGGAATATAAAGGCCAAAAAATTTCATTACAACACGATTAGCACAGATCTTAGTACGAATATAGAGATACAACTATTTAGATCTAATAGCAACATATAAAGAAAAGGGAGGGGGGTCCTAAGTTTTTTAGCCTAAAGTATCACCCCGTGCAACATAAATATTACTTCAAAACTCCCTTGAGGTAGGGATTTACTCATATTATTCAGCTGGCACATGCTATGATCTCCTGCTACCCGATTACTATGTTAAAGTTGTTAACCTAAAAGTGCTCTAAGTCAATTCTAAGTCGTGATCTATGCGTGCACTACCCGTCCTATACATATTGTCAGGAAGGTATTGGACCTCTATTTGGGTGGGTCTAGGCCTTACTAGGCTGCTCAAAAATGTTAAAACTAGGCAACATATAAGAACAAATTGGACTTCAAATATGGGAAGTTAAGGGATCAAGTTAGCCTCCACACTTAAGTAACAAATGCACGCGAACCAAGTTTTCAGGTTAGGCAGTTTCAAAATTAAGAACCTTAAGCCCTATAGACATGATTTCTAGGTGACTTTGAATTAAAACATACAGGCAGTTTTAGATGCAAGGCGCTGCTCATAGACAAGATTATATAGTTGTTACATGCTGATTATTGAGATTACAGGTTTCTAGTTATTACAGATATAGACGTTGTGTCTGAGTGATTACACAATAAGGGACAGTGAAATCTATTGGGGAAAGCTTAGAACTACTCATGCTTTCTAACAGTGGCATAACTAAATAATAAACAGCATTTGAGAAATTCAACATTAACATTTTAGAGCGAGTAGTTATACCCTACAGGCAGAATATCTAACGATTAGCGATTGGAACCAATTTTATTATGCTTAGCCCCTATAGACATGTTTTCTAAGTGAGCATTATGATACAATAGCAAGTGGGATAATTAAAATCCTATAGGCATGATTTCTAGTGAATGTGCTGCAGTTGTGCGAATTGAAAGAAAGTCCAGCGGTATTTATCTTCTATAGGTAGGTTTTCTAGTAACACGTTGCAGTAGAAATAATTGAAGCATTTGAGCTCCTGTTTTGCTAGTAGACGAGTAGTGTGATTGTGTGCTTCTCCTAATGACATGATTTCTACAGTGCACATAGAAATTGAATGGCATATATAGCAATTAAACCATTGAATCCTATTGGCATGTTTTCTACCCTTTCATGCAAACATTAAGTATACCTGTTTTCTCATTTTTACTAATACCCCAATTGTTTATTACAAATTTATTACAGACCCAGTGATAAATATAATTATAAATATTGTACAAATAATGACAGTAGGTCCATAGCAGGCCTAAAAGGGAACACCCAGCGTTGCCTGAAGGGATATGGAATCAAGTGAGCTAAAGACATGCTAAGGGACATATTAGTAGGGAAGCAAGTCACAGATTATTGCAAATGTGAAGCAGTCATTGCAGGAACTCAAAGTAGAGTAGGAAAACATACTCATGTTAATCAACAATGTAGACATTCAGGTACCAATACATTGGCTAAACTAACTTAAGAGGGTCCAAATTATCCACATTAGTGACATATCTCAGAACTGGCTGCTTTTAGGTAAAATTAAATACTAAAGAGGTTCAAAGTAAGTGTAAAGCTGACAAGGTCACACACAGAAGTAGCCCAGAACACATTGGCTAAGCATACTTGAGGGAGTCCAAATTATTCAAATGATTCATAAGCATGTCTCAAAACTGGCAGCATTAGGTGAAACTAAATGCAAAAGAGACTTAAAACGAGTGTAAAGCTAACAGAGTTGCACACAAAAATAGCCCAAAAACACATTAAGCCAGGATTTTTAGAAGTGAGGATATCTGCAAATCATAGACACATAAAAACGAAATTGCACATAAAATCCTCAAGAACACAGAATCGCAATGCGTCAAAGTTCCCAAGGGCTTCAAAGGAACCCTGGCAATGCTCGCACCATGAAAAGGTTGAATAATAGAATCCCAATGGCCTTGGTTTTCAGCCGACCAAGAAATAAAGTACGGAACAAGAGAATGAGGGAATAACAACACAATAACTTCAATTTTTAGTGAAATCTAGCGATTAAGGTCTGTCTCAAAGGGGAAACGGGAGGGGTTTATATAGAAGTAAAATTGAACGAACAAACAAGGAAAAAAATAAGTCAAACATATAATAAGGAAAGAAAGTATGTAAAATTAGTTCAAAATCAATTTAGGAGAGAAATCGGGTAAACCCTAGTTGACAGAAATCGGAGATTGGACGGAGATCTTGGCTAATCGGACCCAATATAGCCTTGCCTCGATGCATATGGACGAGATTTCATCCAAATTCAAACGATTGAAGTTGAACGGCCTGAATCTGAGAGATAGTACTTGCCATGTTTAGGCAAGTACTAAGTGATACCATGGTCCTGCAGGTAGTACTGAGATAACACATAAAAGGCAAGAAAATCATGGAAAGAATCCATGGTTGAGACGGATTTGGAGAAAATGAGAGGGCGTATAGGTTTCTGAGGAGAGTGGAGAGATGAGAGAAATTAAAGGCGGCTGGGCAGAGACAGTGGGTCTCTAGGGTTAGGGGTTGGAATATAAGAGAAGGATTTAGTTTATTAGGGGCCATTGATCATTTGAGATCAACAGCCAAGATAAAAAGGGGGAGCTGGGCGGGTCGTTCAAATGGGTACCGACCGGGTTAGATTAGAGGGTTATTTGGCTTGGGCTGGGGAAATTGGGCCAGAGATTTGGGGCTTGTCTGGTCCGAAATTGATATCAATTTTGGGCCAGGTTTTAAAAATAGAAATTCAGGGAAAAATAATTTAATAAATCAATTAAATAAATATAAAAAAATTCCATTTATGCAAAGTAATATTTTAAAATAATAGTAAAAGATTATAAAAATGTAAGATATGATTTCGGCCTTGAATAAGATAGCAATTGTAAAATATAGGCTATTATTGCAAGATTATACAAATAGCCTAAAATACTAATAAAATTGTATAAAATAAAGTAAAATATATGAAACATGTATTATGGATTCAAATGGTAATTCTAGGTAATTAAGTCATCATAAAATAAATTGAAGGAGTAATTAATAAATATTCAAGCAATTTAAATGCAAGAAAATCAATTTTAAAGTTCTAAAAATTATGGAAAATTGTAGAAAAATGCTTGTATAGATTTGTAAACTAAATAATGATGTTTTGAAAGTATTTACATTATTTGAAAAAAAAATATGAGGGCAAAATTGGGTATCAACAGTAGACACACAAAATCTCTGGCAAAACTTATGCTACATTATATTCTCAAGCTAAATAATACTCCCTCTTTTTCATATTAAATGAGATACTTTTCTTTTTAGTCTGTTCCAAAATAAATGACACATTTCTAAATTTGGAAATAATTCAACTTTAAACTCTTCATTTTACCCTTTTTGCCCTTAATGAGAAGCTTTTAAAGCCACACAAATGACATGACCCCACAAACCTTTTACCCCTTAAGCTTTTAAGACCACAACTTTCAAAAGTCTTCTTCTTTTTTCATAAACTTCGTGCCGAGTCAAACTACCTCAAATAATATGAAACGGAGGAAGTATAGCTTTACTTTCTATTTTATACTACTCTTATTCTGTCCTCGGAAGCATAGCTCCCGGAGTCAAGTCTGCCATTCCCTTTGATTTTAATGCTAAGTCTTATTTTTAAATCTAATTTATTTATCATTTTGGATCAAATCAGTTCGCTTGTCTATAAACCACGTAACAAATTTAACTGTACCATTTTATGGGTAAACAGTTTGGTGCCCACTGTGGGGCTTAGACATTTGCATAATTGAGTTGATCCTTGCATCTATTACTAACTCGTTTGATTCTTTGTTTCATAGCAAAAATTGAAAATAGCAGCTAGCGATATCAACATCACACACAGCGTTGAGACGCACAAAAATCCGCCTCAACATGAGGATTCAATTAGTGTCACCCGCAAAGGGGGATGTGGAAACTCCGGTTCATGGCGAACAATATCGCTGACATGTGCGGGAAGAAACTCCCGATGATGCGGAGGACGAACACATTGCGTAAATAGTAAGGATCTTGAGAAAGCAACAGAAAGCCATCATGGACCATCTCTCAAGGTAGGACCAAGTCATGACGGAATTAAAACAGGCATTATCAGATGCTTCCAACAATGCAAATGGAAGATGCCCAGTTCCTCCCAGGGCTCCTGCTGATCAAATGGCTCAAAGAGTTGATAAAAATAAACCCCACCGGATTCAACTTGGCAAGTGTGACAACCCGATGAGAGATCCTGCTGCTCACAAACGCTGAAGGGGTCACGAAGACCACCCTATTTGAAGTGGCGGACGGCGATATAGGCTAAAACATAATTCTTGGTAGACCATGGTTACATGAAATGAAGGTTGTACCATCAACATATCACTAGCTATTGAAAATCCCGACCCTAGAGGGAATCAAGAAAATAAAAGGAGATCAACCGGCCACAAGCGAAATGAACATAGTGTCAATTTCCAGCAGTAAAGGGAAGAAACCTAGAAAATAGCAATTACAGGAATCAGCGCTTGCTCACGAGCCGAGTGAATATGACAAAGGCGAGGTGTCTTCTGAATCTCACCAGGTACCGAGGTACTTTCAGGTACTGGAAGACATAGACGCGAATATGCATAGATTATAAAGAATTGAATAAGGCATGCCCTAAAGACTCGTTGCCACTGCCAAACATCGATCAAATAATTGATGCAACGATCGGGCATGAGTTAATGAGTTTCCTCGATGCCTATCCGGGTATAACCAAATTAAGATGAACCCGGAAGATCAGGAAAAAATGTCATTCATAACGAACTTCGGCACATATTGTTATAATGTGATGCGCTTTGGGCTTAAAAATACCGGAGCTACTAATCGGAGGCTCGTGAACAAGATGTTCGAGAAACAAATAGGTAAAATAATGAAAGTATACATAGATGACATGTTGGTCAAGTCATTAAATGCAGATGATCATTAATACACCTCTAGTAAACATTTGATATCCTGAGGAAGCACAACATGAAGCTCAACCTGGAAAAATACGTGTTCGGAGTTGGCTCTAGTAAGTTCATGGATTTATTGGTTTCACAAATGGAAATCGAGGTAAATCCCGATAAGATCAAATCCATCAGGACATCCCAGACCAACTGACATGCGTAAAATAAGCCCAAAGCCTACCCGGAAGATTGGCCGCTCTAAGTAGGTTCATCTCTCGATCCTCGAAAAAATGTCATCACTTTTTCTCTCTTCTGAAGAAGAAGAACAATTTCTAATGGACTCTAGAATGCCAACAAGACTTAAAAGACCTGAAATGTTATCTATCAAGCTCCCTGTTACTTTCAAAACTGAGGGAAGGCGAGCAATTACTAATATACCTAGGGGTCTCGGACGTAGCGGTGAGTGCCATTCTAGTCCAGCGGGATAAAGATACACAATTTCTTGTTTATGATGTTATATGAGGAGCATAGACTTGTTATCCGCACCTTGATAAGTTATCCTTAATTCTCATAGTCGCCTCTCGAAAGCTTATGCCCTATTTTCAGTGACACCTGATAGTCGTTGTGATGACCTTTCCCTTGTAGAATGTTCTTTACAAGCCTGAGTTATCAGGCCAGTCGACCAAATGGGCAGTAGAAATTAGCGAATTCGATGTCGAATACAACCCTAGGACTGCAATCAAATCACAAGCTTTGGCCGATTTTGCTCTTGGGCTATTACCCTTGGCCGCTAAAGAGGCAGTGATCGTATCGGAAACGTCATCAGGAGTTTGGACCTTGTTCACGGGTGGAGCTTCTAATGTGAAAGGGTTTGGGCTTGGGTGGTCCTAATCACGCCCTCGGGGGAAACCCTGAGGCAGGCCATTAAAATTGTTCCATTAACTAACAATGAAGCCGAGTATGAGGCTTTGGCTGCAGGACTTGAACTAGCCGGGGACTTGATTCTGAAATCAAAGAAATCAAATATGATTCCCAGTTGGTGGTAAACCAAGTGTATGGGATTTTTGAAGCAAAGGAGGAACACATGCAACAGTATGTGATTAAAGTTCAAACTTTTCTTGCACGGTTCAGAGAATGGTCAATCACACACATCCCGAGAGAAGAAAACATAGAAGCACTTGCATTGGCCAATTTGGGGTCGTCTACGGAGATGAAAGGGTCTGACTCCGGTACCGTCGTTCAACTTATGAATTCGGTGCTAGATGTGGATGTCTATTGCAAAATAAATACAACCAATCTAGTCTGGGACTAGAAGAACGAGTTTGACTATCTTAGGCATGCTAAGCTGCCTGAAGACTTGAAGGCGTCCTGCGCACTACGCACTAAAATTGCTCGATACTACCTCATGGGCGGACAATTATATAGGAGATCATACCAAGGCCCCCAGGCCCGATGTCTAGGAGCCTCAGAAGTGGATTACGTGATGAAAGAAGTCCATGAAGGAATTTGCAGAAACCATTCAGGTGCAGATTTGCTGGTACTGAAACTAGTTAGGACAGGATACTACTGACCTCGGATGGAATAGGACGCAAAGACGTTCGTATAAAAATGTGACAAGTGCAAATGCTATGCGCAATTGGTACACCAACCGGCAGAGTCCACTGTTGCCGGTTCGGAATACTGAAGGAGATTGCGTGCGATAACGAACCACAATTCGTAGGCTCCAAACTCACACAATTTCTCGAAGATTTGAAAATCAAAAGAATTACCTCCGCACCATACCATCCGAACGCTAATGGATAGGCGGAGTCAGCCAATAAGGTACTTATCCAAAACCTCAAAAAGAGATTAGAAGCTGTTAAAGGCAAGTGGCCCAAAGAGTTATCTGGCGTGTTATGGGCGTATCGTACGACGGAAAAATTAAGCACAGGAGAGACACCTTTCTCTCTCGTATATGGCATGGAAGCTTTGATCCTGGTGGAAGTAGGGAAACCAACCTTACGGTTTTCCAAGCTAATGAAGAAACAAATAACAAGGCGTTGCTGATAAAGCTGGATCTACTGATGAACGCAGGACTTGGCACACGTAAGGATGGTGGCTTAGAAGTAGAGGATGGAAAGATACTACAATCGGAGAGTCAATCTTCGCTACTTTAAAGTAGGAGACTTGATTTTGAGGAAAGTGACTCAGAACACTCGGGAAATCAATGTTGGGAAGTTGGGTCTGACGTGGGAAGGCCCTTACTGGGTTTCAGCTACCACCGGTAAAGGATAATACCGGCTACAGAATCAAGATGGAGTCAAATTGCTCAGCATTGGAATGTGGCTCACCTCAAAAGGTATTACTGCTGATGGATCCTAACTATATTAAATGTGCTGCACTCTTTGTCCCTTCGACCAGTGTTTTTCTGGCAAGATTTTTAACGAGGCTACATTCTATTCTCAAGTTAAATAATACAACTTTTCTTTCTGTTATACTGCTCTTATTTCTGTCCTCGGAAGCATAGCTCCCGGAGTGAGGCCTGCCATTCCCTTCGATTTTAGCGCTAAGTCTTATTTTTAATCTAATTTATTTATCATTTTGGATCAAATCAGTTCGACTATCTATAAACCATGTAACAAATTTAATTGTACCGTTACGGGTAAACAATAATAAATGTGTATAAATAAAATACATATCTTATACTCCCTCCGTTCCAGTTTATGTGACTATTTTCTTTTTGGTCCGTTACAAAAAGAATGACCCCTTTTTAAATTTGGAAACAATTTAGCTTAAATTTTTAATTCTACCCTTAATGATAAGCTTTCATAACCACACAAAATAATTTGTACCCCCTTTTTGACTTGTTTAGGACCAGAAATTTCAAAAGTCTTTATTTTTTTTAAATTTCGTGCCTAATAAAATATGTTCATAAATTGGAATGGAACGGAGGGAGTACTATTCGTTAATTTGGTAAACCTGAACACAATGATTCTGACATCATAGAGACAATGTCATATCAACGTCTCACATTTCGTGACTTTCTTCCAAACACTACGAAGTTCTCTTTAGTTCGCATCAGAAAATCAATCACTTCATCAGAAATAAAAAAGAAAATAAATAAATCCAGAACAGTACTGTTATAGCTAACCTTTAAAGTACAAAAGGCCACTGTTCAAACACCTATTGTGCGCGGTTTTTTGAGAAAACGCTTCCAACCCATTTTTCCAACTCATTTCTGGCTTTCACCCAAAATCCTTACACCTCGCAGTTCATTACCAACTGGTTTGCACTTCTCTATTTTTGGCTGCTCAAGGCTAATAGCACACAATTACCACCTTCATAAATGGCTTTCGTAATCCAGTGGAATCTTAAACTCAAACTGAACCATTACCTAGTACTATCAACTAGAACTAACGTATCCAGATGTCCAGTCCTGGGGCGAGTAGCAGTGGAGGAAGCAGTGGGCGCCACCCCGTGTACAAAGGAATAAGGAGAAGGAAGAGCAGCGGAAAATGGGTGTCCGAAATTCGAGAGCCACGATCACCCAATAGGATTTGGCTTGGTACATTTCCTACCCCGGAAATGGCAGCAGTTGCTTATGACGTAGCTGCACTGGCCCTTAAAGGCCGGGATGTTGAGCTCAACTTCCCGAACTCAGCATCCTCATTGCCTGTCCCGGCTACCAACTCACCTCGTGATATTCAGGCAGCTGCAGCCTGCGCGGCTGCAGCTCTTGGGGCAGCTGGGGATGCTTTAGGCGCCCATGGAGGAGTTGATAATAATAATAACAGACCGGTTTCCAGAGAGATAGAAAATTCAACATCTTGGAATAATAACGAGTTTATAGATGAAGATTTGATCTTTGATATGCCAAATGTGATTATGAATATGGCTGAAGGAATGCTTCTTAGTCCTCCACGTTTCAACCTTCCTGATGATGACACTACTGCTGCTGGATATACTGCAGACCAAGATCTCTGGAATTGTCCCTAACTATGACAAGTTTTAGTAGTAATTATGATTTTAAATAAGATGAAATGACTTAATAACCTCGGCAACATTTGAAGGCTCCAGGTAAAAGAATGGGCTTTGTGTTTGCATGTTCCTTTTCTACTGTGTTTGTAAAGGGTTTTACTGTTTTTTAAGCTTTGCAAATCTCCATTGAAAATGCTTTAATTTTGCTATCAAACACTAAATATTTAATAGCACTTAAATTCTTGAATCTTTGATTCCAAGAAGTCTGTTAAGAATATTTTTATAGTATAGACTTGCATTTAATAATAGCACAAATCAAAGCCTTCATTAGCTTAAAGAAGAAGTTTCTGTATTGAGCAACTTCATTTTCTATCTCTTTGTTATATATATGGGAGGGTAGAACTTATTACTAGTACTTTAAAAAAAAGGCGGTTATCAAGGTTTTATTGGACTTGCAGAGAGCACATGATTTAATTTCTTTTTAAGGCAATCAAATCAAGAGAATTATATTAGCAGCAAAGCAAAAGATTCCTGTTGTTAGGTAGAGCAAGCTAATCGTATTGGCAATGTTTAGTCAAATAGAATCATTAAAACGTTTACCCTAACTACCAACCATATTACTCCATCCGTTTCAATTTAGGTGATGTAGTTTGACACGGCATGTAGTTTAAGAAAAAAAAACTTTCGAAATTTGTGGTCTTAAAAGCTTAAGGGTAAAAGTTTTGTGGGGCATGATATTTGTGTGGTTATAAAAGTTTCACATTAAAGGTAAAATAAGTAAAATGAAGAGTTTAAAGTTGAATTATTTCCAAATTTATAAATGTGTCATTTATTTTAGAACAGACTAAAAAAGAAAGTCATCTAATTTGAAACGGAATGAGTAATATTTAATAGTCCAGTACTTCTTACCTTTCTATTTAAGGATGACGGTAAGTTAGCAACAAAGTGAGGAGTTACAGGGATATGATCACTTGAGGGATGTTCCACACTATTCAATTCCCTTATGCTAAAGAATGTTCCAGCACTGTTACATTGTACATGGTCGAGTCAAATTAAGCCACGGACTCCACTCTTGATGTTGCTATTTCCGTTAATTCCTTTAAGTTTCAGCCTTGGGATCATACTCTCTGGAACCCAAAAACTTTGATTTCTCATAAGGTGCCAGCGGACTAAAAGCAACATATGCCAATCCCTGGTCAGCATTAATCATCGTTTATGGTTGAGATTAGGACGATAGTTGATCGTTTTTTAGCCCCTAACTTTCGTTCTTGGTTAATAAAATCATCCTTGGCAAATGCTAACTTATACGAATGCTTTATGGTTTTTGAACTTGGAATGGAACCCCTAAAAATTAAAACGAGGCGCAATCAAAAGAATTAAGCACCCAATATTGGCAAAATACCATCGCGTTAAGGAAAAGGATTTGGGGAATGAAACTGGGATTGACATTTCCAATTTGTTATATGTCAAAGGCCACTTTCTAAAGACAGCTTTACATTGCAAAATTATGTTGTTTCCCACCTGTGTCCATTTCTCGCTGACAAGATTTGTGGACAATTCAGTTGCTTCTAAAGATATATGAACAAATAAAAGTCTAATAGTACAAGAAAGATAAATGCATTATAGAGTCTCATACAACTCAGAGAGAACTGTTTGACTCAAAAGATATAAAAATCTTTTTGAACAAATCAATCAAAGATGAAGGGGTAAATCTTAGCTGAATATAATAAACACTAGAAGAAATAAGAGATAAAGAGATGATCGTCAATAGGTTTCTTTTCGTTCTCAAATAGTGTTTTCCATAGAGTTTCACTTGCCTTATTACAAGGTTCTTGTCCCACTTATATACTAGAGAGAGACTGTTCTAAATTGTAAGAAACAAATTACAAAGAATATTCGATGGAATATTCTCAATATCCCCTAATGGGCTTACACTACTACAAGGGTCGTACAGTCTCTTCTTTTGCCCTAAGGTCGTCTCCCTCGGGACGTCAACTCGAAGATACCCGGTCGTTTGTCATACTTGTCATAGGTCGTGGTCGGTTAAATTTGGACCCATACAGTTAGTTCCTCCGCTGGTCGGGGTTGCGAACGGACGCATCCTCGATGAGCGGACTTCACGCACTCTTTTGGAGGAATTTGACCTGTTGAAACGTTATGACGTGGAAAACGGGAGATGGTCATCATGTTCAGCAAAACACCGAGTGGTACATTTTACTGGGAAATGATGTCAGCTTCACATGCGTCATCATTACGCAGGTTTTCGAGGCAGGGATTGACGACTTGATGCTTCGATTCTTGTGCAGCTTTGAGACTTGCCGCCTCGATTCTGGCGCCACCCAACCCTATAAATAGGTGAGGGATTTGTTTTTCCGAAAAACTTTAGCCATTTCTCTCTTGATAACCTCTTTCACTCTTCCTCATTTGCTCTCATATCCTTCTGTTTCTTCTTTCGTTCCTCACCTGAAGCTTCTCCTTTCTTCTTCCTTGTTGATATTCATTTGAACGATATCATGCCGAGGTCTCGTCGTTCTCGTGAAGAGGTTCCTGAAGCCACCCCGTCGTCCACGGTGCCTCCTTCTGACAGCGGAGATATGGTGGTAGAAGAGGGTGATAGCCCTCTTACGGTGGAGGAGTTACTACCGAGACACCCTTTATCCCGGAGTGACTTCCTCAAAGATCCCCCTTCCACCCCGAACCCCGTATTTTCTGAGACTGAGCAGGTCTATATCGATGGCCTTCGTATAAAGTATGGCATTCCTGCTCATATAGAAATGGTTCCAGCGGGGAGAGATTACATGGACGTCCATAGACCTGGGTACTGCGCTTTCTATGAGTACCCTTTTATGATCGGCTATACTCTTCCTCTCTTCCCCTTAGCAGAAGAATTCTGTAGATTCTACCAAGTTTGCCCAGCACAACTTTTGCCATATACGCTCAAGGTGCTTCTGCTATTGACCAAGTATGCAGAGTTGGCGGAGTGCAGCGTTTCTGTCCACCACCTTTTGCAACTGTTCACGCCTGGCTTCCTCAAGGGTACCATGGTGCATTTGAGGCTTCGTGGCACGAAAGGGCTGGTGGTCGGGACGGATGACCGGGCAAGTCGCAAGTTTTGGCACAAATACTTCTTTATCAAGACCGAGCACGTCGTTTCTGACTTTGTCGGATTCCCGGAGCGGTGGAACAAGGCTCGTAAGTGTCGTCACTCATTTTGTTCCCCTTTCTTTTGTGTTCACTGTAAAGTTTATTCTCTTGCCGTTTTGCAGCGATGGGTCGTCCCCCTCGCCCTATTGCGGATATCAGGGATTGGGTAGACCGTCTGTTGCCTCATGCAGCAGAAACTCGAACTTGGCCCGCCTTCGTGAAGCATTACAGCCCTAAAGTTCCCTCTGGTAAATGTCTTACTTACTACTTCATTGGTCGTGCGACCGTATTTATGGTACGACCCTTTGTGATGACAGGTCGAGGAGCTTCCAGGCAAAGGGCGCCAGTCCTCGCCTTTCGACAAGTCATTGCTACTGCAGACACGCAGTTTGTTTTGACTGAGTCTGTTCGGGAGGGTCTTCCTCAACCTATTCAATTAGGAGATCCGTCTCGAGTCGTGGCCGCGAGGGAGGAGGCTTCCTCGGTGCCGGCCTCACATCCTTTGGATGAATCCTCTAATGGAGATGAGCCGTTGTCGAGAAAAAGAAGGAGGTTGGAGCTTGGGAAGGGCGTGGCCACGGATGCTGATAGAAGCAGGGCGTCCCGGACAGCCCATATGCCCGTATTCATGGCCGACGCCATTTTGTCGGGGAGATCTCCCCAAGCGGAAAGAGTTTGTCCAGGGGCTGGCTCAGTGTGCTCTATTGACGGTGGTGCGTCGTCCAACATCGGAGGGCGTCGTGTTGAGGGTGACGGCTCAGGTTCGGATGTCGACCCAGAGGATGTCAATGAGTTCGTGGGTCCCCACACCCACGTGGAGGTTAGAATGGACGGATCTGATAGTCATGTAGTCATCCCGGGAGACTACAACTTGCTGTTGAACAGCGAGCAAGTGGTGTCTGCCCTAGCTCCCTTATGTGCCGCTCCTGAAAGCGAGATGCTTAGGGCTATGAGCGACGTGGAGTTGTCTCAGAAGGTCGCCGGTATGGCCTTACAGGTAGATGCCTTGTCTTTTCATTTCGTCGTTGGGTTTGTGCGGTGATCATTGTTCCGTATTTTGTTTCTAACTTCTCCCCTTCTCTTTTTGTCAGACCCTCATCATGGAGTTTGAGTGGGAGCGTCGGGATAGGAGACGGACGGGCCTTTATGAGAAGATGTCGTCCAAATATCATCAGTATCGTGCTAAGCATCGGGTGATGGCCGACATTTATCATCAAGACCCTGAGTTTCAGGTGTTTCGTGAGGGGCTCAAGCAGCGGGAGGACCAGTTGGAGTGCAAGGTTGAGGAGTTGAGGGAGAGGGACGAGGAGCTCGTGAAGGTTATTGCCCGCAATAGTGAGCTGGAGGCTTCCCTTAAGGCGAGTGAGGATGAGCTCAAGTTGAGCAAGGGGTGATGGCTGAGAATGCCGACTTACAGGCGAAGGTGGCTGACTTAACCACTGAGTTGAGTACTAAGGAAGCGGAGATTGAGGGGCTTAAGGGCGAGCTGGACGTTAGTGCCAACAAGCTGGCGGCGGCTATTTCTGAATCAGTATCTTTGGAAGACGCCCTCCGCATTTCTAGGTCGGAGTTGACTGAAGAGAAGGAAGCCTCTGGTCGTCAGGTTGCAGGGCTCGAAGGGCGTGTAAAAGAGCTGGAAGCGGAGCTGGCTGCACTAAATGGACAAATGGCCTCACTGAGGGCGGAGGATGCGAGTCGACGCTCTCAGCCTTCTACGTCTCGTGCCTCAGCCGATCCGGTCATGCCCCATCTTTTACACGAGTTGTGGGTCCACGCGGAGGCTCGGCTTGATGTGTATAACTATAAGGCTTTTCACGCCGAGGGAAGGGTTACTAAGGTGGAGGTTCAGGTTGTGCACACCGAAGCTTGTGCAGCTCGTGAGGCATGCGGGTACGACCCCTCACACCTAACGGGGATGATATCAACTCTGATGATGCGAACCTCTTTGCTTCAGATTCGTGGTACGAAGACGCTTACCCCGCTGGGGATGATGTGTAGTCTTAGTTTGTACTTGCTTTTGTTTTGGGGTTTTTGCACGGGGCATACTTGGGCTCGTTTGTAGGGGCAAGTGTAAATGGTATTTTGCTGTAATGTAAAATTTACTTTGTCGACTTGTTTTTTCTTGCATTTATCGCACCCATGATATCGTTGACGCCCTTGGCTATTGGAATGTTGCTTCGAACTGACGTCGGAGCGGGATCCCGTCGTAGTTCAAACAAGGTCAAACTCATATCTTCGTCG
Source organism: Nicotiana attenuata (assembly GCF_001879085.1). Lineage (NCBI taxonomy): Eukaryota > Viridiplantae > Streptophyta > Magnoliopsida > Solanales > Solanaceae > Nicotiana > Nicotiana attenuata. The sequence goes on from NW_017670350.1 coordinate 333,370, forward strand.
ATGGCTTTGGCCATTGGGATGTTGCTTCGAACTGTCGTTGAAGTAGATCCCATCGTATTTCGAACGAGGTCGAACTTATATTGTCGTTGATGGCCTTGGCCATTGGTATGTTACTTCGAACTGTCGTCGAAGTAGAATCCCGTCGTAGTTCGAACGAGGTCAAACTTATATTGTTGTCGATGGCCTTGGCCATTGGGATGTTGCTTCGAACTGTCATCGAAGTAGAATCCCGTCGTAGTTCGAACGAGGTCGAACTTACATTGTCGTCGATAGCCTTGGCCATTGGGATGTTGCTTCGAACTGTCGTCAAAGTAGAATCCCGTCGTAGTTCGAACGAGGTCGAAATTATATTGTCGTCGATGGCCTTGGCCATTGGGATGTTGCTTCAAACTGTCGTCGAAGTAGAATCCCGTCGTAGTTCGAACGAGGTCGAACTTATATTGTCGTCGATGGCCTTGGCCATTGGGATGTTGCTTCGAACTGTCGTCGAAGTAAAATCCCGTCGTAGTTCGAATGAGGTCGAACTTATATTGTCGTCAATGGCCTTGGCTATTGGGATGTTGCTCGAACTGTCGTCGGAGTAGAGTCGCGTCGTAGTTCGGACGAGGTCGAACTTATATTGTTGTCGATGGCCTTGGCCATTTTTTGTTGGAGATTTGATCGTATTCCCGTAGGAAGACATGACTTTGCTTATACAATGGAGGTTTAATTATATAGTTGTAAGGATCACATGTCGACTCTGCACATACAATGGAGATTTGATTAAATTCTTGTGAGAATCACATGTCGGCTCTGCATATACAATGGAGATTCGATTAAATTCTTGTGAGAATCACATGTCGATTCTGCACGTACAATGGAGATTTGATTATCTATATCCAGTCCCTTCATTACGTCGCTCCGGAGATCATGTCAACGGGTCGAGGTAATGAACAGTACTCCGATCCTTGAAGCGTCTCCCTTGCCGCCTCGTTAAAAACCTCCCTAGGAAAACCCAATTGGGACAAAACCCGGGTGAGGGAAAAAGAGTACGACTTAGGTGACGCCTTCTTTAAGAAGTGAAAGTACTTGAGATGGGCGACGTTCCAGTTGTTTTGGAGTATCTTTCCCTCCATTGTTTCTAACTGGAATGCTTCTTTGTTTGCTGCAGCTATGATTTTGTATGGTCCGTCCCAGTTTGTTCTCAATTTTCCCTCATTAGGGTCTTTTGATGCTTGTGTCATAGCCTTAAGGACGTAGTCTCCGACTTTGAGCGGTCGTACCTTGGCTCTCTTGTTGTAGTATCTTTCTACTTGCTGCTTCTCGGCTACCATTCTTATGTGGGCCATGTCTCTTCGTTCTTCAACTTCATCCAGATCTTGTAGCCTACTTTTGCCGTTACCTGTTCCGCTCTCGTTGGAGTATCTCAAACTGGGCTCCCCGACCTCGACGGGTATAACTGTGTCGGTCCCGTAGACCAGTGAATATGGCGTTTCTCCTGTGCTGGTTTTCGGCGTAGTGCGGTATGCCTATAATACTTCCGGTAGTAGTTCAGGCCATAGCCCTTTAGATTCCTAAAGCTTCTTCTTCAATATACTCAGTATTACTTTATTGGAGGATTCGGCTTGACCATTGGCGGCAGGGTGATATGGCGTGGAGAGTATTCGTTTGATGCGCCATTTTTTGAAAAACTCAGTCGTTCTTTTTCCGAAGAACTGAGGTCCGTTGTCGCAGCTGATTTCTTTGGGGATGCCGAAACGGCATATAATGTTTTTCCGTATGAAGGCGATGACCTCCTGCTCACGTATCTGAGTGTATGCACCTGCTTCCGCCCATTTAGAGAAGTAGTTAGGTAAAACCAAAAGGAAGCGTACCTTACCTCGTCCCGCTGGGAGGGGGCCGACTATGTCCATTCCCCACTTTATGAATGGCCATGGCGAAGTGACAGAATGAAGGAGTTCCCCTGCTTGATGTATCATTGGGGCGTACTTTTGACATTGTTCACATATCCTGACATAGTCGGCGGCTTATTTTTTCATGGTGGGCCAGTAGTACCCGGTGCGAATGAGGCATCAGACGAGGGCGTTGTTTCCCGTGTGGGCGCCGCAGTGCCCTTCGTGTACTTCTTCCAGTACTCGCCTTGTTCGATGTGGCCCAAGACATTTGGCTAGGGGGCCGCCGAACGTTCTTTTGTAGAGATCACCATTTACTAGGCTATACCGGGCTGCCTGCACCCGGAGTTTTTTGGCTTCTTTTTTGTCTTGCGGGAGCGTTCCATCCTGCAAGTAGGCTACGAAGCGGTTATGCCAGTCCTAAGTTAAGTTTATAGAATGTACCTCGACGTGGTCTATTGCAGAATGAAGGAGGGTGATCACGTTTTCCTTGTTGATATTCTTGGTGGCCGCAGCTAATTTAGAGAGGCCATCTACTTCGATATTCTGTGCCCTGGATATTTGGTCGAGGCGGCATTCGTTGAATTCTGGCAATAGTTTGTGGATTTCCGGCTAGTATCTTTGTAGCTTCTGCTCTTTGATTTGGAAAGTCCCGGTGACCTGATTCACCACGAGTTGAGAGTCACAGTGGAGGACGAGTCGTCGAGTGCTATATTTGAGGGCTAACTTCAAACTTGCAATCACAACTTCATACTCGGCCTCGTTGTTAGTCATCTCGGGGCATCGTATGGACTGGCAAATTACTTCGCCTGTAGGGACCTTGAGGACGAGTTCCAGTCCCGATCCCGATGCGTTAGAGGCACCGTCGGTGTAGAGGACCCAGAGGTCGGTATGTGTAGAAGTGCGGAGTGCTTCCTATTCTACCTCGGGCAATATTTCCATGCTGAAATCAGCGACGAATTCTGCGAGCACCTGCAACTTGATGGCGGTTCGCGGTTGGTACGTTATGTCGTGCTCGCTTAGTTCTATGGCCCATTTGGCTAGTCTATCCGATAGTTCGGGTTTGTGTAGGATACCCCTTAGGGGGAAAGTTGTCACCACTTTTATGGGGTGACATTGGAAGTACGGTCTAAGCTTCCGTGAAGCTACGACCAATGCCAGAGCTAGTTTTTCAAGGTGAGGGTACCTCGTCTCGGCATCGATTAAAGTTTTGCTGATATAGTAAATCGGAGATTGCGTACCTTTATTTTCACGGACCAAGACTGCGCTTACCGCAACTTCAGAAACTGCTAGATACACCAGTAGGCATTCACCTAGGTCCGCTTTGACGAGTAGTGGTGGCGAGGATAGATACGTTTTCAGCTTTCTCAGGGCGTCGACGCATTCATCGTTCCATTGCAGCCTCTGGTCTTTCCTTAGCACGTTGAAGAATTTATGGCATCTATCTGAGGATCGTGAAATGAACCTTGATAGGGCGGCTATTCGTCCTGTTAATTTCTGCACCTGCTTTTTGCTGGTCAGTGTCTCCGGTATTGCATCGATGGCCCTGATTTGATCCGAGTTGACCTTGATTCCCTTTTGTGACACTAGGAAACCAAGGAACTTTCCAGAAGTTACGCCGAAGGCGCACTTTTCGGGATTCAGTTTCATCACGTACTGCCTTAGTATTTCGAAGGCTTCCTTCAGATGACCAATGTGATCTTCTTTCTTTGTCGACTTCACCAGCATGTCGTCGATGCAAACCTCCATTGTCTTACCGAGTTGTTCCTTGAACATTTTGATGACTAACCTTTGATACGTGGCCCCTGCATTCTTAAGCCCGAATGGTATCACTTTATAGCAGTACGTTCCTCGATGAATGATGAAAGTGGTATTTTCTTGATCTTCTTCAGCCATTAGAATTTGTTTATAGCTGGAGTAGGCGTCCAAGAAGCTCAGCAATTCGTGCCCCGCTGTTGCATCGATAAGTTGGTTGATGTGGGGCAACGGGAAAGAGTCCTTCGGGCATGCTTTATTTAAATCGGTGAAGTCAACACGCGTTCACCATTTTCCGTTCTTCTTTTTTACCATGACCACATTGGCGACCCATTGGGGGTATTTCGATTCTTTGATGGAACCGTTGGCGAGTAATTTATCAACCTCCTCGCTGACCGCCTCATTGATTGCGGTGTTGAACTTTTTCCTCATTTGTCGTACCAGCGGATAAAGTGGATTGACATTTAGCTTGTTCGTGGTGATCTTCCTTGTGATTCCCGGCATATCTGAGTGGGAGAAAGGAAACAAATCGGCGTTGTTAGTTAGAAACTTACGATACTCACCTGGCTCCGAGAGGTTGTGTCCAACATAAGCCTTTTTGGTGCAGTCGGTGTTATCTAATTGGACGGGGTCGAGATCTTCTATGGTTGCCTTGCAAGCTTCTACAATGTCCGGGTCTTTGATGGCCTCTACTTATACGTCGGGTTTGGTGCCCGACATGGCTGACTGCTATGCTTCCGCACTTGCTCCTTTTAGTTGTTTGGTGTGTGTGCGATCTTGGGCGATCCGGTAGCATTCTTGGGCGGTACGCGGCTCACCTCAGATGCTGAATATCCCTCATGGGGTGGGAAATTTGATTACTTGATAGAAGCTCGAAGGGACGGCTCGCACAGCGTGTATCCCTGGTCGCCCTATGATAGCGTTGTAGGCCGTTTCCTGGTTCATGACGTGGAATGTCTTCTCTAGAGTAACCCCTCCTGCCAGGACGGGTAGCACTATATCTCCATATGTTCGCTCTACTGCATTATTAAAACCCTTTAGTGTTATGCAACGCGGTATTATTTTATCCTTGAGCCTCATTTGCATGAGAACTCGCGGGTGAACAATACACGCGCCGCTTCCGTCATCCACCATGATTCTTGTTACATCGGTATCAGCGATACGTAAAGTTATAACCAAAGCATCATAGTGAGGGAAAGACAAACCGTCGGTATCTGACTTGTCGAAGATGATACTATCTTCGAGGTCGTCATATCGTTCGTGGGAGACTGTCCGTTTGAGTTTGTGCGTGGTGGTGAACTTCACATGGTTGATTACCGTGTCGTCGCCGCCGCCAATGATCATTTGTATGGTACGGACTGGTGATGGTAGATTTGGAGGTCCTTGAGGTGGATCGCGCCCTCGAGCGAAGTTGGCCCATCCTTTATCGCTTAGCAATTCTTTCAGGTCCCCATGTTTAACATCCTAACTACTTCTTGCCGCAGACCTATGCAATCTTCGGTCTTGTGTCCTCTTTCTTGGTGAAATTCACATAGGACGTTCGACCTCCTGGTGCTTGGATCCGATATCATCTTCTGCGGCCACTGCACCTTCGTGCCCAGTTTTTCCAGTGCGTACACTATCCCTTCGCCTGTCGTTACGTCGATCTCTCCTTGTCTCGGTCTGGACTGATGTTAATCGCTGAAGCGGGCCGTTCAGGTCATCCTCGTCTGCCCTCACCTCGGCGCAATAGGCGTTGTGGATTTCTTCCCATGTGGTAGGGGGTACTTCATGAGTCTACTGAGCAATTTTTTGGTTGCCTTTGTTCCGTTCCTGTTTAAACCATTTTGAAAGGTTGCAACTACCATCCCTTCTGACACGTTCGGTAGACTTATCCTTACTCTGTTGAATCGGGCTAGGAAATCCCGAAGTCCCTAGCCCGTCGTTTGCTTGACGGCGAAGATATCATTGACCCTAGCCTCGTCCTTCTTTGCTCCCGCGTGAGCGGTGGCGAATTTATCTGCCATCTCTTCAAACGTCGATATCGACCGTGCCGGTAGTTGGGAATACTATGTCAATGCTCCCCCTGTCAAAGTCTCACCGAACTTTTTTAGCAGCATAGAGGGTACCTGTTCTTTTGATAGATCATGCCCTTTACTGCAGTAACATAATAGATTAAGTGATCCTTTGGGTCCGTGGTCCCGTCGTATATTTTCAATTATGGTGGCATTTTGAAGGTCTTTGGAATAGAATGGGGATCTGCCCCTTCGTTGTATGGCTATTCGACTAATCGGCCCACATCGCGTTTTTATAATAGCTTCGGAGCGCCTAGTATTTTTTCAACCCTCTCCTGATGTTCCTTCATTTGATCGCGGAGTGTTTTGTTCTCATTTTCCATCTCTTCCATTTTCTTTAAGATGGCCATGAGTGCATCGTCACCTGCATTAGTAACAGTACGGGTGTTACCTGTTCGTGTAGCACTTGGCTCATCAGCGGCAGCTGCGATTTCTGCAGGTGGCACATCTTCGACATCTCCTTGAGTGGATTTCTCGAGCATGTTGCTCAAGGCACTCGTTAACCATTCTTCTAGTAGCCTTTTGACTACTGGTGGCACTTCTCCTTCCGCGGATGTTGAGGCTCCCCTTTCACGCAAGATCGTTAGATCCCCGTGTGGAAGAGGTGAGATCTCCCCCTCCGGTGTAGCGCTTGGTGTTGTATTCTCATTGTTTTCTCTACCGGCTTTATTGAGGGAACTCAGGAGATTACTCGAGACATCTGCTACTGCCTTTAGCCTCGCTTCCCCCTTTCCCACCATTGTTGGTTCTTATGAAGTATGAAGAAAAATAGTTATCACTTTCAGGAATCTAGATGAAAATTATGATTTCAGCTATAGAAATCCCCACAGACGGCGCCAAATTGTTTGACTCAAAAGATATAAAAACCTTTTTGAACAAATCAATCAAATATGAAGGGGTAAATCTTAGCTGAATATAATAAACACTAGAAGAAATAAGAGATAAAGAGATGATCGTCAATAGGTTTCTTTTCGTTCTCAAATAGTGTTTTCCACAGAGTTTCCCTTGCCTTATTACAAGGTTCTTGTCCCCCTTATATACTAGAGAGAGACTCTTCTAAATTGTAAGAAATAAATTACAAAGAATATTCGATGGAATATTCTCAAGGCTTACACTACTACAAGGGTCGTACAGTCTCTTCTTTTGCCCTAAGGTCGTCTCCCTCGGGACGTCAACCCGGTCGTTTGTCATACTTGTCATAGGTCGTGGTCGGCCAAATTTGGACTCATACAAGAACTACACCCCAAAAGCTAGCTATTGAGGTAGGAGAATGCATAGCTATATAGACCCGACATCAGCACATTGCAATACTGATGTGGGACTCAAGTCCCACACTGTCCCAGGCGAACACTGTAATACCGGGCATCGATCACCATCCATGTATGGTAGGTACGGAGGGCGGTGGATAGCTCTGATACCGTTGATACAACCAAGGAAAAACATATCCCAAAATCTAACTATTTGAGGTTGGAAAAACCAAGGCTATATAAATCTCACATAAACACATTGCAATATCGACGTGGAACTCAAATCTCATACCTTGAAATGGACCATGACTCTAGAGGGATTTCAAGAGTTAGTTCTTTCAACTATATTTTTTTTACACTCTCAAGTTAAGCTACGCTATAAAACAACACGTAATATATTTTAGCAAGTTTGCTTATATAATAATCTTAAAAATAAAAATAAAACAACCTACTATGTCAGGTTAAATTGTACTACTAGCATTTAAGTTATATATGTAGATAATGCAACAAACAATTACACTATCACGGTAGTTCTACCTGTGAGAGCAAGTTACTATTTTTTACTAGGTTCCCAATAAATATTTTCATAGAAATTTACTTGTGGTTACCTTAAATAAAAAACTTGATTGGGAAAATATATTTTATACCACCAGTACATAAAACTTAAACTCATTTTACTAATAATATAAATATTTTTTACATTGTCATAACTATTTGTGTTGTTTTATGGGTAAATATCCATTGTGCCCCTATATAACATCTCTTACACCAATAGATGAATTCGTGTAGAAAATCACATATAATTGAGACTGATATGTTGTTAGCTTAAAGCAGAGACGCTAATTTGCCAAATAAGTTATAATTTGGATTTGTCCCTGTAATTAGCGTAAGCCTTCAATGCTTTAACTCCTCAAAATGGAAAGAATTAGGAGTGATACGTTATTGTCTTTTTAGCCTTTCAAATTTAGTTTTACAATGAGCTACTTTAATACATCAAGAATGCATTAAATAGTTAAATTTATCCATGCTCTAATTAAAGAATTAAAAATATTGAGAAGAGATAATGTATACTTGAAAGATATAAAAGGCAATTAATCCAATAACTCTATAATAAAAGTTATTAATAATTTTTTTAATGAGCATGCCAAGATTTTAAAGAAGAATAATATGGTCTGGAGATAGTAAGGAAGTATATAACTTTTATTGCTCTGCGAAGTCCCGACAAAGTGCATTAATTAAACCATAAGAATGAGGATACTAAAGACAGTCAAGATAAGTGATAATTACAGATTAAGCAAAGGTATTAAGCACCACAAAAGTCTAATAATCACCTTCATTGACTGTGCTCATTAAATATCAAATGGGGTGTTAATATATGTCTCTCTACTATTGATCCACAATTGTGACTTGAGAATATATAATATATGCATTAGTGTAAATAAATCTGATCGCTAAAACAACTGTCACGTAGGGTAAAGGAAAAGACTCCAATATTAGAAACTCAGATAGCGAAAAAAAACCGACAACTCCCATTTTGAATATGAATTTTAACAGCCAATCGTTCAGTTTCATTCATCTTTAATCTTTCTTTCATAGTTTGATGCCTGATCTTGTCTCCGTACGGTAACGATTTATAGACAATTCGCAATAACTACTCATTGGGGAGTGAAACGTTATATACTCTTACATGCGAATTCAGAATTTAAAGTTTATAATTGTTTACGGTAATCTCAAGTTAACAAACAGTAGTAGTTGAATTCATAATCAACTACTTATAGATATGTTGAAGAGCTCAATCATGGCAGAAGAGAGTCGGTGGAGAAGAAGCTCCATTTCTTTGTAAGGGAGTACCAACAGAATATTGAAAAAATGCTACTATACAAGGCTAACTACTTCCACTATTTATAACTACTAACCAACTAACTAACTCAACCAACACTACTAATTACAGCTGTATTAATTTAATTACTGGGCCCTACACCTATTCTTTTTACACTCCCCCTCAAGCTGAAGGATGAAAACAAGTTTTTCATTCCTAGCTTGCTTACTAAGTAGTCGTGTTGTGGACTGCATAGGCTCTTAGTGAAAATGTCTGCTAGTTGTTCCCTTGTGCCAACATGCTATGTCTTGATCATTCCCTCTTGAATTCTTTGCTCTTACAAAGTGACAATCAATGTCTATATACTTAGTTCTCGCATGAAATATAAGATGTGCTGCAATTTGAATTGCAGCTTTTTGGATGCGCAACTGCAGTTCCCAGCTCCCCAAACAGACCAACTAACCATTTGATTTCTGCAATAGTAGTGGCCATGCTTCTGAATTCTGCCTCAGCTGAACTTCTTGATACTGTTCTTTGCTTTTTGAATTTCTTGGAAATCAAAGCATCACCAAACTTCACAGCATAACCAGTGACCGACTTTCTTGTTTTCACACATGCACCCAGTCTGAGTTACAGAATGCAACCAACTTCTGAGTGCCACCTGCTGGTAAGAACAGCCCAAGCCTAGGGTTCCCTTTAAAGTATTTGATTACTCTAATAGCAGCATCTAGATGTGATTTCTTTGGAGCATGCATGAATTGACTTAGAACATGTACCACAAAGGCTATGCCAGGACTAGTCATAGTGAAATACAACAAACTTTCCACTATTCTCTGATAGACACTTTTATCTTCAAGTAGTCTATCATCAGACAATTTTTCTATATTGAACACCTTGTCAAACTATATAGAGGTAAGTTTGTGATTAAACTCTAATGGAGTAATATTGGTTTTCCTTCTTATTGCCCTGGTTCAGATAGCAGCTCAAGGGCATACTTTCTCTAGCACATATGAATGCCTTTCTCTGATATTGAAAACTCTTTGCCAAGAAAGTACTTCAGCTCCCCTAAGTCTTTTATCTTAAACATGTTCTGTATATCCTTTCTAGCCTTCTCAATCAGGTTTAGGTTATTACCAGTAACTAACAGATCATCTACATACACAAGCACAGTCACCAAATCTGCTCCCTTCCTATGTGTGAACAAGGAATAGTTATAGTGTGATTGTACAAATCATAGATCTGTCAATGCTTCTGTCAACTTCAAGCTCCCCTGCTAGGGAGCTTGTTTAAGTCTATACAAGGACTTATTATACTTACACACCTTCTAATACCCTCCCCCCCCCCCCCCTTGAAAAGTCATCAGGAATCTGCATATATACATCTTCACATAGATCACCCTGAAGGAATGCATTACCTACATCCATTTAAAAAACAAACCAGTGTGAAGCAGCAGCAAGTGCCACCACAGATGTTATTGTAACATCTTAGCTACAGGAGAAAAAGTTTCATTTGTAACAACCCGACCGATTGTTTGAAAATTAACGTCCTCTGAGACGGCTTAGGGTCTCGAGCAGCTTCGTATTATGTGTTATGACGTGCGTGGTCGAGTTTTATTTTCAGATGATTCGGGATTAATTTGGAAGAAGGATTCGTGTTTAAGAAGCTTAAGCGGTAAGAGTTTATCGAAATTTGACTTTCATATAGACGACTCTAAAATGACATTTTGATGATTCTAATAGCTTTGTATGGTGATTTTGGACTTAGGCGTGCGTCCGTATTCGAATTTGGAGGCCCGTAGGGTAATTTGAGGCATTTTGGCAAAAATTGGAAAGTTGAAGTTTTGGAAGGTTGAGAGTTTGACCGAGAGTTGACTTTGGTGGTATCGGGGCCGGAATGTGATTTTAAGAGTTATATTAGCTCTGTTATGTCATTTGGAACTTGCATGCCAAATTTGACGTCGTTCAGGGTTAATTTGATATGTTTCAGCGCGAGTTTTGGAAGTTGGAAAATTTGGAAATTCATAAGTTCGATTCGTGGTGCGATTCGTAGTTTCGATGTTGTTTAATATGATTTAAGACCTCGAGCGGGTCCCTGTTATGTTATAAAACCTGTTGGTATGTTTGATGGGGTCCCGGGAACCTCGGACATGTGTCGGATGGGCTACGGGCCATTTTTTCATGTTTTGGATGGCTGATCTGATATCTAGTATACCCTTATACGCGATCACGAAGTTCAATCTGCGTTCGCGTAGGCTGTTTTGGTGGCTAGACCTTTTCCTCTTCGCGTTCGCATGATTCTGCCCGTGATTGCGTACATGTGTATCCTCCCTCATCGCGTTCACGTCCGTTGTTTCGCATTCGCGTAGCACAGCCTAAGCAGCTGGTATATTTTCTCCTTCGTGATCGTGTGTTATGGTTTGCAATTGCGTAGTGCATTTCTCGGGGGCATCAGTTGTTCCCTTCTTCGCTATCGCATGCATTTATTCGCGATTATGTAGTACAATTTCTGGGTAGTAGTCATTTCCTTCTTCGCGATCGCAACTGCATTTTCGCGATCACAACTGCATTTTCACGATCGAAACTGCATTTCTGCGATCGCGATTTGTAAATCGCTGGGCAGCAGAATATATTTTCCAAATCGAGGGTTTGGTGATTTTTATCATATCTTGAGTTGTAGACCTCGGATTTGAGCGATTTTTCGTGAGTTTATCAAGCAAATCATTGGGTTAAATGTTCTTCACCCGAAAGTTATTATATTTCATGATTCCATCTTTATTTTATCTTTTAATTAGTGTTTTGAGTTGAGGAATAATGGAAATTTTTGAAGAAATCTTTCAAAATGTAAAATGATGATTTGAAGGATGAATTGATGTCGGAAATTAATAATTTTGGTATGGTTGAACTCGTATCGGAATGGGTATTCGAGTTTTGTAAATTCTATTGGATTTTGAGGTGCGGGCCAGGGAAGGTTGACTTTTCAGTTTTAATTAAAAATCGAAGCTTTATTATCTGTAATTGTTTCCTATGAGTTTTATTTATGATTTGAAGTTATTTTGGCTAGATTTGAGCCACCCGAATGGTGTTTCACTGGAGAAGGTCATCTTAGAGTAACGGTCTAGCTTCTTTGAGGAAAGTACCTTGCCTAACTTTGTGCGGAGGAAATACCCCTTAGGATTTGTGTCATTTGTGTTAATTATGTCATGTGAAGGCCGTGTACGCGAGGTGGCGAGTACATGCTCGGGCTTCTTTGTGGAAATTTGATCGTTTAGGGCTCTTAGGTTCTTATGTTCATTAGATATGATGTTTTTTGTCATGTTAAATCCCCCATTTACTAAATTTACCCTTACGTGTCTTAATTGGAATTAATTACTTCATGTTCTACCCTTATTGCCGATTAAACTCTTATATGCCTTAACTGAAGTTGTTGCCTCTTTTATTGTCATGCTATTATTTCTGCAATTTCTTAATCTTAATTGAAATCATTATTATCTCTTCCGTAATTGCTTAGCCTTAATTGAAGTTTGTTATCCCGTTCATTGTTGACTTATTCTTATTTGGGGTCATTGATTCATGCTATCTATCTTGTTGTCGAATTATACTTTCGTGGAATCATTATTACACATTACCTCTCTGTTACGCCCCATGTTTTCATACGTGAAAATATGCCATAAGTGAATTGATGAAAACTCGAGAATGAGATTCGCATTTTCGTATGTTAAAGTTTCAACGTAAGTTAATCGACGTAAGTCCGGGAATGAGATTATTTTGGGATTATAAGCATTATGCTATTTCAAACACGTGATGAGTAAATTCGTGAATGAGAGAAGTTAAGCAAATAGAAGAAAATGAGTTTCGTCGAAGTTTGGCAATTTGGGATAAAATTCGGTCCAAGATATAATACCCCATATTTATGGAACAGCGCCATACAAGGTACCATATGACCATAATAGTATTATGTATAAGGGTGTATTGAAAATAAGTAGTATTTTAAGTAATTTGAGATAATTCTTAATTATATGAGTAATTGGTTAATTATTGAGTAATGGAAGATTACCTAGTTAATTAAGGAATTATTGGGTGATTAATTAACCCATTTGGATAAGCATTAAACTTCAAGGTGGCAGCAAATTAAGGATAATTTGATGACTCATTAGTCATTAGGATAGGTGGCATTAAGGGGTCTTTGGGCAATCTATCAAGATAGCACATGGAAACTACACTTTGCCATTTAAAAACATAGAAGGAATTTCAAGTTAGTCATCTGTACATTTTTGGAGGAGATGTTGGAAGCTCACATAAGACTTCATGGTACAGTAGCAACAGAAATTCTTAGATTTGTAAAGAAATTCATACGAAATTACACTACGTAATAACAAAGAGATTTTGTGATTCTAAGGGAGTACGGTGTAACCTTTTCCAAGAATATCATACGGTTTTTCCCTATTCCAGGTATGTTAAGGCTAAGTCCTTCTTTCATTTTGGCATGATCTCGTAACTACTCGAGTTTGATAACGAGGCATGAAGAGAAATTCATATTCCTGAATTTATGTACATTTTCTAGTCTCATAAGTTACAGTATTTTCCCTTATCGAGACTTCATATTCAATTGAGTATTATCTTATTCCTCAAGAGAGCAGAGAGCCTATAAATACAGTATTACAGTATTTTCATTACTATCAAGCTATAATCGATGGGCAAGCCCCTATTGGGCAACCTCTGATCAGATGGTAAGTTATATACCGAGCCTACTGTGGCCGAGCGCCTATGAGCGAGTGATCACGTCCAACTACGCCTTATAAAAAGGACAATGCGGACATTGCAAATATAACCCAAGTATTGTGCCCAGAGTCGAATCCACGGAGAATTAACCTATCAATCACTATCTTTAGACCTACTAAACTCTTTAGAATCAATTTCCCAAATGTTGAGAATCACAGTTGATGGTGTTTTTAATAACTAAGATCAACAGTAACTAATAGCTACAAATTAAAGATGCTAAGCTGTAAACAATAATGAGAAAGTGCTAAGCTAATGATTTCCCCTATTGATGGAATTCCTTCTGTTTATGCTTCATACAAATTTGCCAACACATCTCTATTAATCGTGAACGCTCTTCTTACCGTAAATCTCTCCCGAGTAATCACAGTAATTTACTAGTTGCACTCTCCCGAGATACACTAGCTTGCTTTATTTAACATAATTCACTTTAGATTACACCCAAGGCTTCGTTATCCCTAATCCCGCCTTTAAACCCTCGGTTATTGATCCCTCATATACTTTGGGAGTGGTGTTGTTCAACAATTACCTAAATATGCACTCTCTCCCGAGTTATGCACACTAAATAGGCACAGCTAATTGAGGATCCTGTCAATTAACTACAACAAACGCATAGTTGAACAAATAGAGATTGGAACTAGCAATTTGTATTCACATAAACAAGAAGTTTATCCCCCAATAGGTTCCATCAAAACCTTAGACAAAGGATTTAGCTACTCATAACTATGGGTAAACCAACTAAAACAATATTCATCATAAAACTTGCAAGAAAAATCAAACAAAAGAAGAAAGATGTTTTGAGTGATCTCTCACAATTGTTTTCCTTGCTAAAATATTCTCCAATACAAATCTTGCCTCCTTTGGGCAAAGTCTAGTATTTAAAATAGGGTTTTGGGCTAAAAATCCCGTGTTTTGCACTTAAGTCCCTGAACTCTTCCGCCTCTGCCGCGGTTCTGCCGCGATCGCGGTCAAACCGCGGCCACACACCTTCTCTGAATCTCAACTTATCCGCGACCATCTTCTACCGCGGTTCTGCCGCGGTCGCGGTGGAACCGCGGCAATCCTTCTTCAAGCTTGGCTTGAGCTGCTTCGCTTGGTTCATTTGGCAAAATTTTACGATTGGCCTCTTTTCTCCATATTTGATCCCAAAAGTACTCCATAGCCTTCTCTTGTCATATATCACCTGCAAAGCATGAAAAGCACTAATCAGAGCATTTCGTTATCACTTTTATCATCAAAACTATACAAGAAGGTGGTTCTTTAGGGCCTAATTATAGTTAAATTCACCTATTATCAACGAGCCCAGTTGGCCGAGATACAGAGCCTAGTATGGCCGAACGCCTATGAGCGAGCCTAATACGGAAGAGCAGTTATATATGTATCGAGCCTTATAAGGCCGGACAACTATTTTACTTACTATATTGAGAGAGTTGAGTCAGTATCACTAGGTAAGCATATCTTCAGATTATCTTTGACTTCTAGTTGCTTTCATTTGTTATATTATCAGTTCGGTCCAGGTTGCAGTATATTGCCTTACATACTCGGTACTTATTTTGTACTAACGTCCCTTTTCTGAGGACGCTGCATTTCATGCGTGCAGGTTCAGACAGACACACAGGTAGACCTCCTCATTAGGTGTTGCCCGAGCTCAGCTTGATCGGTAAGCTCCATACCCTTCGGAGTTGCCGGGTCTAGAGCTTTATGTACATCTTGTATAACACACAGACACACACACACACACATATATATACACACAAACACACACACACACACACACACACAGATATATATATATATATATATATATATATATATATATATATATATATATATATATATATATATATATATATATATATGTTACGAGTAGACTGTGGCCCTGCTCCGATCACAGTATATCCATCAGTAGAGGCTTTTAGACATATCCTGACAGTTAGTGAAGTATGTTGGGCTTGTAGGCCTTTTATGTATATTTTGTTAGTTTGTCAACTGTAGTAGTTATGACGGCCTTGTCGGCCCAGCATTATATAAATGTTTAGTCAGCATTTACAATTGTCTTGCAATGTGGCCCATGGCCAAAGTATGACATTATATGTCCAGAGTCCCTTAGTTGCAAGTTGGTACGCAAGGATAGGTGAGGCATTGGGTGCCAGTCTCGCCCCCAGGTTCGAGGCTTGATAAAAGTGGTATCAGAGCAGTTCTCTCCTAGGGAATCTACAAGTCGTGTCTAGTAGAGTCTTGTTTATGGGTGTGTCGTGCACCACACTTATAAGCAGGAGGCTACAGGGCATTTTGGACTGTTGGGGATTTATCCTTACAAATGACTTAAATTGACTTATTGAACTGTTAAATCTGAATTTGGGAATTGTGTCGACTGGCGTTGTCTTCACGAGAGGCGCCATCACAACCGGGTCCGGTTTGGGGTCGTGACAAGTTGGTATCAGAGCCTAGGTTACATAGGTCTCACGAGTTATGAGCATCTTTAGTAGAGTCTCGTAGATCGGTACGGAGACGTCTGTATTTATCCTCGAGAGGCTACAGAACCTTTAGGAAACTTCACATTCTTGAATTCTTATCGTGCGTCTTTGATTCAGCTTGAAATGTAACTCTTTGAATTCCTTCCACGCGTTCGTATGCGCGCATGAGCTCTCAGTATCAGATGTGCATCGATGGCTTGTGATTCCCTGATCGAGGGGCGAGATGTGATCTCTATGTGTTGATGTTGGGCCAGTCTGGAGGACTTGAGGCTGGATTTTTTGCCTATAGTTTGAGCACCGAGGTGCTGATTGTGTGAGCACGTGTCTTTTTGAACTTGTATGTTTGGTAGTGTCCCTATTAGCAAAAGTGATGACTGGATGGCCATGCGATGAGTATGTTATTGACTGCGAGATGTATTCATATGATTTGGAAACGACAAGAAGGGTCTGTTGGAGGATAGAAGAACTATTAGGTGCTTGATTTCCATCTTGATTTGAGGTATAGCCCCGAGTTATGGGTGCGTGAAGAATCTTTTCATGTTTCCTAG
The DNA here is from genome assembly GCF_001879085.1 of Nicotiana attenuata. NCBI lineage: Eukaryota > Viridiplantae > Streptophyta > Magnoliopsida > Solanales > Solanaceae > Nicotiana > Nicotiana attenuata. The sequence goes on from NW_017670350.1 coordinate 349,916, forward strand.
TTGGGAGTGAAGTAAATTTCATGTTGCGGTATGAGTTCAAACTCAGGAAGACTAAGTGACTGTGTAATGTGTATGACGGTGGAAGGTATACGGAAATGTTAGTTTGAGGCAAAGCATGTGGGTTATCTCCTGCGGGTTGTTCTGAAGTTTGCGTAATCCTTTATGTCATTTATTGGAAGATCTCTGTTACCAGGGAAATATATGTTTTACAGTTTGAATTTGAGTTGCTCAAGAGAGTAGGCTTGACTACTACGAGAGTGAATACGAGATTTGCAGAGGATATGAAGTACCAGATGGTCTGTGTTCCACGAGCTTATGAAGGATTGAGCTAATCTCACTATGGTATTATGGCAGCAATAAAGTATATGGGTTATGAGTTATTGTGTGTGTTTTGATCTATGGCTTCGAGCCAAGTGGGGGAGTTTCCTATTGATTAGTTGATTGCATGGTTATGTGCTATGTTGGTTCCAGCTTGAGGCGTGCTAGTGAATCAGTTATGGCTTACGGAGATTGAGACCGAGGATGGCTCGAGTAAAGGAAAATTTTGAAAAAGGTTATGTCATGCTTCATAGGTGTATGAGAATCACGGAATGTCTTGAGTTGTTGTTGGTAATGGATGTTCAGTGCATAGAGCAGGAAGTTGTTTGGTTGTTCTAGGATGAGGTTACACTTTGCGGTGTCGGAGTGCTATTGAGGCACGGGTGGTTCTGTTCGTTTGATCAGGCTAATTGCAGTTTGAGTAGAGTGAATGACTCTCGAGAATGGTTCTAATGTGTTCAAGATTTTACATGTAACAACTGGGTATTTTTTTTAAGTTGTATATGTGGCTAGAAACTGAGTTTTCATTGGAAGATGTCAAGACTTGTGGTATTTCTATATCAATTATGGGATTCTATATATCAGTATTAGGAAGGTGAAGGTAATGGCTTTGGATTCGTAGGAAGTCTCTTCAGGGTAAGCATTTTGAACATTGGTGCTGTTGGGAATATCTAGAGAGTGTTCAACGGCTTATGGACCGTAGGACGGTGTGGCTTTATGCTTGGGTCTCGTGTGGTATGTCTGGGTTGAGGAATTGTGATGTTATAGCAAGAAGGAGTATCAAGTTGAAGGTAAATCAGGAGGGAACTCGGATAGATAGGATAGCTTGGTAGTAGGCCGAGTCGGTATGGTAAGGATATGATTAGTTCTTGGATGCTTACGAGGTAATGAGTTTCTACAGGTGTTTCGCGGCAATTCTTTTGGGTTTTAGTGACCTGCTTAGCTCGGTTGAGTTAGAAGGATTCAGTCCTGGCGATTTAGTGTTGTGCAAATGGAATTCGGAGAGCTCTAGAGTGTTTCCACCACAGATAGAGAGGTATATTTTTCCTATTGGCGTGAGGAGCATGGGATGTATAGTGATTTTCTTCTAGATGGGATCAATGGGAAGTTCTTGGCTAGTGGAGTGCATAGTTGCTTGTGTCTCGGAAGGGATATGAAGTTCTCGTGGTTATCCTAGGATGGTACGGTTTATGCGGTATGTTGTGTAGGATTGAGATTTGCATGTGTAAGGTCATGGTTCAGATTTGAAAGGAAGGTCACAAATTCTTAGATAGCATGGGCAGCTTCAGCTGACTAGATAAATGAGATTACTGATTGGTGTGGCTTAATGAGGGTATACATTTCAGAAAGGGCGACGTGTTTGAGTTATGGATGCTTTAGTGGTATTGCAGCACTATCTTCTCCGATCGTCTGATGATATTCGAGTTTGCTAGGTAGCTCAGAAGAATTTTAGGTGTACCTCTCATGAGATGATTGAGTATTAGAGGTGTGTTGTATATTCGTGCGGCGAAAGATATGGTAATTCATATGCTTTATGGACTGAGAGACTGAAAGTTCTCATGAACAGGTTAGCTCGTGGTTGTGGATGGTAAAGATGTGGGTAAGTAGCCAGATGATAGCATGTGCTATGATTCAGTCATTGTGAACCTTCGGAGGGTTATTTATCTGTTGTGTGTGACTAGAGTTGATGTGTGGTTCATTGATAGACCTATATGGATATGTGTTCTGCATCGAGACGGCTTTGTTGACTTCGAGTCGCTATTGGTGAGGGATGTGTTGATTCGGTTGTTTTTGAGCTATTAGTGTTCTGAGGTGATCTATGGATTACTTTTCTGCGTTGCGAGACGTTGTGATTTGTTGGTTATAGGCACAGATGGTGCGGTTCCATTGGGGTTTCATAGTGGAAGTCGAGCGAGAAAGAGTACCGGTATTGCTCGGTGGATGGCATATCGGTTATGTCCTTACGGGTTATGTGGTATTATGTATTTGCTTCACCGTGGGTATGATGATTTGCTTTGGTTCCAGACATCAAATTGCGCGTGGTTGTCGATTTCGAGCATAGTGGCTTGAGGTGTTTCATGTGGACCAGTGTTTGGATAGGGTTTCACATTGCAGAGAAGTTAGGTGGAGGTATGAACCCTCGGGTCAGATTCGCGTATTTTGTTTCTACAACGTGTGATGGGTTCTCAGCATTTTGTTGTGGTGGTACTAGTGAGCTTGCAGTACAGCTCTCTCATTTGAGTTATTTTCATGAGTTGAGTATGTTTGGATTTTTGCTTATTGGTGCGCGGATTGCACAAGTTGCGGCTTTAGCCTTTATCGATGTGTCATGTCACCAGAGTAATTGTGTTAGATTGGATGTGATCATTGGGGTCCTTAATGAATACAAACATATTCGATTTCAGCATGTTGGAAGGATAAATATCGAGGTTCGGCTTAGAAATTTGCTATGGTCTTTGCCAAAAGAGAAGTGGCTTCATGATTGGTTGATGTGAGAAATGGTTTTGGCTTACTGCGTGTTTCATTCATCATTGGCAGTATATGAAAGCATTGGAATAAGACTTTAGTTGATAAGAGGTTTCCTATCGATATTCGGTTGTTGTGTGCAGCTGCTGTGATTAGAAGTTATCGCTACAAGTGTTTGAGTTGGGTGGTATATCATGTAATTGCACCTGAGGTTGCAGGTATGGGTTATTACAGTTGGTTCGGGCTTATTCAGAGTATAGATGTGAGGTTCTGATCTTGTGGATAATTTCAGAAGTGAAATGTGGTTCTAAGGTTTATAGGCTAGGTTGGATTGTGAAATTCCAGTTGCATTGTGTTATCGGACCTATAGGTGATAGGGTGACGTGGGATCACCACCGGGTATATGCATAGTAAGGTTATTCAGCGATTGGTTGGCTTTTGGAACAACTCTGGGCACGTTCGAGGACAAACATATGTTTAAGCGAGGGAGGATGTAACGACCCGACCGGTCGTTTTGAGCCTTTGCACTTTGCTCGCCAGTTCTCATGCATGACTTGCCCCGTATGATGTATTATGACTTATGTAAATTGTTGGTTTTGGTTTTCATGACTTGTCGGTTTTTTGGCCGGGAGATCCTCGGTTTTTTTTTTTCCGGGATTTGGAAAGAAAAAGCTCCACGGTTTTTGTGACGGGAGATCCTCGGTTTTTGTTCCGGGATTTGTGAAAGAATAAGCTCCACGGTTTTCGCGCCAGGAGATCCTCGGTTTTTGGCCGGGATTTGGAAAGAAAAAGCTCCACGGTTTTTGTGCCGGGAGATCCTCGGTTTTTGTTCCGGGATATTTAAGGAATGGGATCCTATGCTATCATGATTTGTTTTTCTTTTTGGGATTTTTATTTTAACTTCTTTTCTTCTTTCTTCTATCTTTTGTTTTTCCTTTTTCATGTTTCTCCTTTTATTTTGCAAACACATGAAAGAAACTGGAGAGGGAAAACTTTCTTTTTGGTCGTTCTCCTGCTGCAAAGCTGTTTCTGCGCTTGCGCGTTTCATTTCTTTTCGGATTGCACCTGCTTCTTGCAAGGCTGCTTTGAATTAAACCTGTTTTCATCAAAGAACAATTGGTTAGTTTGAAACGGTGGTTGGTTTTGTGGCCTTGATCCTATTGATTGCTTGGTCCCGGCCCCATTTCTATTGAGAACTTTGCTGTTTGTTTGCCTTTGAGGGTGAGTTTCTTTTCAAATCGACCGGGTTCAGCCTTCGGGATTTCATTATGAATCGCCCGTGTGGGCTCTGACCTTGTCACTTTATTCTGCCTTTGCCTTTGATTTTCTTTCTTTTCCAATATTTTTTGCTTCAAAAGCATCAATCACTATGGTCAGTCGAGATTGGCCTGACGCACTCGCTGAGACTGGGTATTTCTTCGACTCTGACCAGGTGAAGCCCTGTGAAACCGGTCCTGCCACCTTTTCTTTGTACTAGTTACGGAACCAGAGATAAACCGAAAGGGATTCAAAGAAAAAGTATGCAAAAGGCAAGCATATGATTTTAAAGAGAAGCATCCCTTTCGGGGAAAAGAAGGACTTATCTGGAGTGTGCATGCTGGCTTCAAATGAACGTGACATGCTTCTTGGACTGGATGCCCGACCCACACAAACTTTTCGGCTTCTCGTGAACCCATTAATCAGTATTTCAAAACCAGGGAACCTTGCCAGGACTCCTTTAGTGGCGAGATGTCTTCTTTTCGGCCGACAGCGCCCTTTGCGGGTTTTCGCCAATCGACCTCTCTCATTTCTCTTCTCACCGTTGCCCGATAGTGCTCTTTGCGAGTTTCACTAAGCGGACTCTCTCATTTTCAGTTTCTCTACTCACCATCGTCTTATGGTGCCCGAAGGTTTTCACCGATAAGACTCTCTCATTTTGTTTCTCTCAACTTGCATTGTGTCAGATTCCAACAAAATGATCCCATTGCTGAAATTCCTCCATCTCCAGAATTTGCCTCATACCTGCCATCTCTGAGATTTCCGGGTCAAACATACGACCCCACAAGATTTTCTGAGTTCTCAATCTCTCCTGCCAAAGACCATTGTCACTGGGTATGGTCTTCATAGAACTAGGTCCCCCCATAGTTTCCTATTTTTGTTTTCTAGATCCTTCAACAGACTTCCCTTTCGGGCTTGCTACCCCCACAGTATCTCCTTCAGACATAGCTTGCTCAACTACAACCTTCTTAGACTTACATTTACCCTTCATAGATGTTCCACTTTGTTTTTCAATAGCTTCATCAGAAGCTCCAACCACAGACTTCTGGATTTTTGCAGATCGTTTTACTAAGGAACTAGGTTCCTCTACAGCATCTCCATCAACCACAACCACTGAAATGCTTTTGTTAGTCACAAATTCCCCTGTTTTATCATCCTCTTCTTCTTTTTCTTGACATTCCTCTTACTTTTCTGCAAGGCAGACTCGAAAGCCTCTTTCTGCTGCAACCTAGTAGTGGGTCGCTTGGAAGAGGATTCAGGAGTCTCTGCTGGTTTGCGCATCTTAAATCGCGCACTGAGAACCATATCATCTTCATCAATAGGGATCTCACCAGGTGGAATGGATTCCAAGGGTTTAGGATAAACAAGAGGTTCCTGGGTTGATTCAACTGGAAGAGAATCAGGTTTTTCTGTGACTGTTTCATGGATGGGAGACTCGAAGAGTACCAAGGTTCTTTCATCGCCTAGGAATGGAGTTTCTTCCCCCTAAGACTCAGACAAAAGGGAGGCTCCTTCATTCAAAATACTCTCAGCAACAATAGCCATGATATTGTGTGCTAGCAGCCTTCTCTGGTGACTCCGTGAGAGCTACCGAGTCCAAAATGGAGGAGTTCCGATACTGATCAGGATCATCCTCAGAGACCTCTGACACCTCAGTGGCATCACTGCCTGAGTGTTCTTTGGTGAGATCAGAAGAAGGGGAAGACATGGGGTTTTGAACACATGGAAGGGAGACAGAGTTTGACGGAGAAGGAAAAATAATAGAAGATGAGGATGAAATAGGTGTTGGTGCAGTAGTATTAGGGATAGTGGAAGAGTGAATTTCTGGAGGTGACTTTAAGGATGATGGGGAAGTGAGAGTGATGGTGATGGTAGGAGAAGGAAGAGATTGTTCGTTTTCCATTGTAGGAGAATATGGTAGAGAATTTGAGTGAGAGAGAAGGGAAGAGGGATCACAGAGATATAGAGGAAATGAAGGTTCAGGACTGTTGTGAAAACGAAAGAGGGTTTTATGGGAAAAGAGCTAATATGAGAGGGGAAAGGAACGGGTTCTGAAGGATTTTAAAATGGCGGTAAGTTTGTGGGAGTACGTAACGTTCAGAAGAGGTGAAAGGATTTGAAAGATAAGACGTGACATGCAGACTTCTAAAAAGTCGGATGATGTGGCAATTGAATTAATTTTGTTAACCCTTTTTTGAAATAGCATGCAAAAAACACATTACTACTAACCGGTGGTACATGAATATGATTCCTGACCGGTTTTTGTAAAAGATTTTTGCAGCTCTCTTTCGCAATTCAACATTGTACCTTTAGCTTCTATGATCGACATATGTGTTTACCTACAACGGCATAGATGTGAGTTAGGTCTAGTCAGAAAATACTTTAGCCAATTTTACTTGAATGAGACTTTCAGGGTCATGTGAGCAGAACCAGGTTCTCTCGTATGTTTAATTTTCCCAGGGGCCATCCTATTTCTCTCAAGGAGTTCCCTGCAATTTGATCTCTGTGTAGCAGAATCTTATACAGATAAGTCCCTTTTTCCACATTATCTCTGAGACAATAGTATATGACATCAATGTGTTTGGTTCTCTTGTGCTGGACCGGGTTCTTTGCCATGTTAAGAGCGTCTGCTTCAGCTGTTGAAAGAGCCATTGGGTTGTGTTTCCTTGTACCCCATGAGATTAAGCATGATACCATAGAATGAGTCATTCCAGATGTGTTTTTCTTGACCACCAGATAACCTTGTTTCTTTCAGATTGATGCAGTTCCTCTTGCATTATTGTAGTCCAGTCAGCATTCTTCAAGGCTTCCTTGATATTTTTGGGTTCTATCTGGGATAGAAATTCATAGAGGACTAGGGATTTTCCGGCTTTTGATCTTGTTTGAATCCAGAATCAAGGGGGTGATTATGTTATCAAGTGGATGGGAGCTTTCGTGTTTCCAATTGGGGAATGAAGTTTGATTAGTAGAAGAATTGGGTAAAGTAAGTGGATTTCCCTGCACTACTTGTTCTGATACTTGTGGAGTACCTTGCACTGCATCTCCAACTCTTTCTTCCGCTTCAGTGGTAGTAATTGAAGTACCAGGTTCCTCTTGAGAAGTGAAAGAGGATGTTGCATTGTCTTCACCTGTCTCTGACTCATCTTATCAGCCTTGCCATTCGTATTTCCCTAGGAACCAAACATGGCTCATTAACTTGATCATCATTGTTTCCTCCCTTGTTAGAGGAGGGTGTCTCATTGAATCTTTCTTCCACACATTGTGTCCTTTTGTTGTAGACTTTGTAGGATTTGCTTTGAGAGGAATATCCCAAAAACATTCCTTCATCAATTTTTGCATCAAACTTCCCAAGTTGGTCCTCCCCATTGTTGAGAACACAGCATTTGCATCCAAGGGTTCTCAGATGAATTATCTTTGGTTTTCTACCATTGAGCAGCTCATAGGGGATTTTGTTTAAGAGGGACCTGATTATACACATGTTCACCAAGTGGCAAGCAGTGTTTATTGCTTCTGCCCAGAAATATTTGGCGATTCCACTATCAATGAGGGTTGTCCGTGCCATGTCTTCTAGAGTTCTGTTCTTTCTTTCACTAAGACCATTTTGCTGTGGAGTTCTTGGTGCTGAGAATCTGTGAGTGATATCATTTTATTACAAAACTTATCAACTTTGGCGTCGTCAAAATCTATCCTGTGGTCAGATCTGATGCATGCTACCTTCAATTTCATCTTCACTTGGATCTTCTTGACAAAGACCACAAATACCTCGAAAGTCTCATCCTTTGTTCTAAGAAACGGTGTCCAGGTGAATCTTGAATTTGGCAGACCATAAACCAGGTCCTTCTAAATCAATTTATTCAGAAGTGAGAAGCTTGCATGCCCTAATCTTCTATGCCAAAGTTCTGCATCATTATCAACCCCCTTCAAGCATCTCATATCACCAGCTTGTAGAGATTCAAAGTCAGCATCTTAGATGTTCTTGTATCTTTTGGCCACTAAGACCACTTCGCCAGTTATCAGATTGGTAACTGTGTACACTTTTGATAAGAACTCTACTTTGTTCCCTTTATCACAGATTTGAGAAACACTCAGAAGACTGTACTTCAGGCCATCCACATAGTACATGTTCTCAATTGAGTGTGAAAGAGACTTTCCAACTTTTCCATCATCGAGAATGTACCCCTTTTTCATTTCCAAAGGATACATTCCCTCCCTGCAGGGCTTCCAGTGAGAGAAAATCCATGGTGTTTCCAGTCATGTGCTTTGAGCATCCACTGTCCATGATCCATTGCAGTCCGCTTCCTCTCACTGTTCCCTACACATATAGATTATGGGTTAGATTTAGGAACCCAAACTAGTTTGGGTCCCTTGTAATGAGAAAAGGGATAAATAAGAGCTTTTCTAGTCCATGCAGGCAATATTTATTTTTTGCGAGTGGTACCTGGTCCCTCTTTAGTAGTCACTTTTTCAACAAACACTTTGTTTTTCTGAACAGATTGAACCCTGGCCGGGCAATTTTCTTTGAAGTGCCCATTGTTCCTACAGTGGGTACAAAGCCAGTTATCAAGAACTGTAACGTACTTGCTGTGAGGGTTGTAAGGAGTTTTCTCCTTTTGGAACCCTATTCGCTGCCTGTTTCCACTATTGTTAAAGTACATGGCAGTGAGAGCATCTGAGGACCAGGTCCACTTGAGAGATTTCTCAAGATCAATTTTTACTTTCTTCAATTCAGCTTGAAGCTGCCTGTTTTTCTCGAGTTCACCACATAGACTAGTTCTCACATCATTTAATTCTTTTTCAAGTTTGATGTGTGTCTCACTAGCTACTCCCTTCCCTTTTTCAATATTTACATGCCTATGTTCAGATTTGAGTCCCTCAATGGTTTCCTCTAGATCTGTGATAACCACCAAAAAGTCGTCCCTTTCTTGCTCAGTATCAGTAATTTTCTCTTCTAGGGCATTCTTTTCTTTGCTTAGGTTTTCTATGGTTTCCTTCTAGTCAACGACCACTACCATTAGGTCATCTCTCTCATTTTCTACACTATTTTTTTTTCAATTAGAGCTTCCTTTTCTTTTTCAAGATTAGCTATGGTCTCATTTAAATCCACCACACAGACCACCAGATCATCTCTAGATTGTTCAGCATCTCCTAGCTATATGGTCAGGGCCTCCTTATCATTATCAAGACTATAATATGTATCAATTAAAACATTTGCTAGAGACATCAATTTCTTAGAAGAATTGGACTTCAAATTTCTCTGAATATCCCTAAAATTTACCTCATCATTTTCATCCTCTTCATCGTCATCAGACTGATCCATCAATGCAAACAATGAGTCATATTCCTTTGCTTCAGTTTCCACTGCCATCATGGAGCTGTTTTCTGCATCTGGTTCCCCTTCTGGTTCACTGGAAGAGTCTCCCCTAGCAGCAAGAGCTTGCTTCACAACATTGTCAGCTGCACTTTTTTCGGTTGAATCGTTTGTCAGGAACCGAGTTCCTTTTTGCTGCTTTGTCAGAGTTTTGTTTGTAATGCTCCTGTTTCAGAAGTGGGCAGTCTTTGATGAAATGCCCTAGATTTCCACACTTGTGATAGAGGTCATTGTTTCTTGGTTTGCTTGTACTACCTCTCTTAGGTATGCCACCATTTCTTTGAACTATTTTCTGAAATCTTTTAGTGAGATAGGCCATGCCACTATCTTCTTCACTTGAATCATCATTTTCAGCCTTGAGCACCAGGTTCTTCTCCTTCTTCGGCTCTCTTCTTTCACTGTATTTCTTTCTTTTCATCTCGTATGTCTTCATATTTCCAATCAGCTCATCCATGGTTAGAGTTTGTAAATCTTTAGCTTCAGTGATAGCATTCACCTTGCTCTCCCAAGAGCCAGGTAGAACACTGAGAACCTTCCTTACAAGCTTGTTTCTGGGAATAACATCTCCAAGTGAATGAAGGGCATTTATGATAGATGTGAATCTAGTGTGCATATCTTGTATAGACTCATCATCCTTCATCCTGAAGATCTCACAATCGGTGGTGAGCATGTCAATCTTAGATTGTTTAACCTGAGTAGTTCCTTCATGTGCCGTTTGCAATGCTTCCCATATTTCCTTGGCGGAATCACATGTTGAGATTCTATTGTACTCATCAGGTCCTATTCCACATACCAAGATTTTCTTGGCACGAAAGTTCTTTTCTACAGCTTTTCTGTCAATATCACTGTACTCTTTTCTATTTTTCGACACCATTGGTCCTGTTTTCCCAAGCTTCTTCATAGGAACATGTGGACCATCACAAATGACGTCCCACAGCTCTGAGGCTTCTACCATTATAAAATCATGCATATGAGTCTTCCACCAGTCGTAGTGCTGACCATTGAATCTAGGAGGTCTGTAGGTTGATTGTCCTTCCTCAAAGTTAGGTGGAGTAGCCATTGAGATCCTTTCTAGGTGTTAACCTTTTAGAAAGAACCTGCTCTGATACCAATTGTTAGTTTATATGAATCCACCAAACTATAGAGTACCTGGTACTCTATGAGTTTCCATTGAGAATACTAATTAAAACAGTAAGTAAATGAGACACGGGATTTTACATGGAAAAATCCCAACTCAAGGGGACAAAAATCACGACCTACACTTGTAGACTTTCAACTTCACTAACTTGTAAACACACTATTACAAGCCATTTTGTAATGACTTTATTACAAAGACTTCAACTCAACTAACTTGTGATACACTTATCACAAGCCACTTTGTCACTCACTAGTTACAAAGACTTTAACTTATGACTAACTCTAGTCACCACACAAACTCAGAAGGTTTATGATTTTGAGTTTCCTAAAACAAAGCTTCTAAGAAAGCAAGATAGGATTTACAAAACAATATTACAACTCAACTACGGATACACATAGACTCATTGTGGAACAGATCCTAAGTGGAGTTGTCTTCTTGTTCTTGACACACTTGTGACTTCAATGTTGGATCAGATCTTTAATGCTTGAGAGAATATCACTAAATGCTCAAGTGAATATCTTGTGCCTTGCATCATGTTATTATACTACCAATGACATACCAAGGATGATATCAATTCTTGGTTGGTACATGCCTCGTCCCAATGGGAAGTGACTGCTGCACCGTCTGTTGCACTGTCGTGTGTACATTTACAGGCACTACTTTCTGCAGTAGCTTTCCAGCTGTATAGTTGACTTGTAATTCTGTCAGAGAACATCCAGGGATCAGGTCCGTGTCTTGTTCCTTTTTTCTCTTTATTTTTAGCAATTCATATTAGCTGGAGTTCAGGCTGGACTTTGTTCATTTGTAATGTGTACCAAGTGTGTCTGGTTCCCTATCTGGTTCTTGACAGTAAGTTTGTTAGATCATCAAAATATAAGGCAAAAACATTGAAAATCCATCAATTACCAAACACATAATGCTCACAAAAATTCTAAACTTGATTTTTATACCCATTCAGCAAATTCTGCTTACTCAACAAAGATAATCCATTATCACTCATATGGTCAAGTCGCAAGTGCCACAACTGAGACTGATTCAGGTCACTTTTCCCAGAAGCTACAACAATTTCCCCTTTAACTACACTGGCCTGAAGATGATAAAATTTAGAATGCAGTTTACCTTTCATGAGTACCATAGAACCTTTACACATTCTAAGTATCCATTCTCGGAGTGAAACTTATATCCCTGATCACCCAAAGTCGAAAGAGAAATCAATTTCTCTTTACCCGTGGAACATGATAACACACAATGTTTCTGATAATTCCATCAAACATTCTCAATTAAATATTACCAATCCGCTCTACTAGTAATGGATTATCATCTCCAATGTAGACAGTCCCACTCATTTGCTTGTAAGTTGTAAACCAATTCTTATGTGGATACATGTGGAAAGTAGCACCAGAATTAAGAACCCAAGAATTCTGCCCATGACTAGAACTTACAGCACAAACTTCCCCTACATAGTCACTATCATCAGAATTATTCATGTGTTAACATATTTGCCGAATTATCTATTTTCCTCTTCCCTCTTTTCTCCTTCAGGTTAGGACAATCTCTCTTGTAGTGACCTTGCTCCCCGCACTCATAACAGTTTTGCATCCTTGCTCTAGACTTTGATCTGGCGGTTGACGTTTTCCTATTAAAGTCCTTTTGTTGTGTTCTTCCTTTAATCACAAGACCCTCGCCCCCAATTCTGTTGTCTGGAAAGCTCTTTTTCAACTCTTTAGATTTTAGTGCATTACTAACATCTTCCAGTAAAAATATTGTCTTTCCCATATAATAGTGTATCGGAAAAGGTATCATAAGACGGTGGTAAAGAACATAACACAATCAAGGTCTGATTCTCACTCTCAATTTTGATATCCACGTTCTTCAGGTCCATTATAATTGAATTAAACCCATCAAGGTGAATTTTAACAGGTGTACCTTCGTTCATACAGAGATTGTATAACCTCTTTTCAGGTAGAGGCAGTTTGTCAGCGATTTCTTAGTATACAGATCTTCCAGCTTCTTCCATGCCATTGCTGCAGAAGTTTCTTCAGCAATTTCCCGAAGAACGCTATCTGTAATGCTCATGAAGATCGCACTCAAATCCCATCCTTCAGGTCTGCCTTCTTTGTCTCTTTCATCTATTTAGGAAAATCCTCATCAATTGTCTTCCATAACCCTTGTAACACTAGGGACGATTCATCCTAATGTTCCATATACTGAAACTAGAACCCCCATCAAATTTCTCTACTTCGTGATTTGTTGAAGATGATGAAAACATCTTACCCTAGACTATATGTAGAAACTTGAACCTTGCTCTGATACCAATTGTTGCGGAAGATCGTGGGTTAACTAGCCCACAATCACACACAAAGCAAATAGAGAAGAAAAATCAACACAAGGATTTAACGAGGTTCGGCTAAGCCTAATCCTCGGAGCAGAAGCAGAGAGAGTTTTCCACTATGAATGAAAAGAAAATCACAATACAATCTATAGAATCCCCCAACTACAACCCCTATATATAGATCTCAAATGGTCCCAAACCTATAAGAGAAAGGTTTTCCAATTTGACAAGGACTATAGGTTTTTCTTTCCCAAATCTATTAGGACAATGAGTTTTCCTAAACTTATAGGGATTATGGATTTCCTAAAAATACAAAAAAATAATTCAGGCCACAAAATAACAGATCTATTAAGAGTATAAGATTTTTGAAAAAGACCGTACAAGCTTGACTCAAAGCGAACAGGATTAAGATCAATTGAACATTACAGAAAAAAGTAGATCAAAGCGAGCTATTTGAAAATCAAGATATGACTTGGTATCAACTATGCCAAGGCATGAACTTCATGAATCCTAGAAAAGGCTGGAAGAAGTCAAGATCAAGGGGATTATACAGGTCGTGGAGCAACATAGGTCTATGGAATAGAAAGAATCTCTAGGGAGAGTTTGTATAGACATGACATTTAAAGAGAATACTTAAGAGCTTGTTAGTGTTTGTGGGAACTTCTGTATTCTGGAGGATAATATCAATTTCTCAAATTAAAAATATTTTCTAATACTTAAAGCTGAAAAACTTTATTATGTGTCTCACACAACTGACACTTATTATGTGATCTTTATTTTGTCTCACAATAAAGTGGACCCAATTCTTACATATTTGGGTCCACAAAACCTTAGGTCCACTTTGTTGTGAGACAAAATATAGCCTCACACAACTAATGTCAGTTGTGTGAGGCACAAAATATTTTTTTTCTTAAAGCTTATTAATCATTTACAATCAGCTAATCGATACGGGCTCTTACTCCTATTATTAGTCACAGGGGGAGAATTCTCTAGACTAGTAAAATTGTATTTAAAAAAACTCATGTAATTCTCTTAATTAATATGAACAATACTATATGTTTTGACTCTACCAACCGATGGATTTCCACTTTCTTTTAACTTTTGTGTTGCTAATATTGTTCTTAGATTGTACGGTAGTAAAATAGATAAAATTCTTTCACAATTAATTAGAGCTTTCAGAGTACGAGCCTTCGGTATAAAAAATTCAACAGGGAAATGCTTCCTTCTTTAATGTGATTTACGCGACGTGAATCTAAATTGAGTGAAGACCCAATACAGACACTATACTGAATTTAAATTAATCGAAACTCCAATAAAAATACCAGATTGGATGGAAAACAAAAAAATTGCACTTGAATGGACACTTATAATGATTGATTTAATCTCCCCATTCACTTCATTCTCTCAAGTTGTTTTGGCATCTTTGATTGAACAAGACGCACTGCTACTAAAAGCCCCACCATCATTATCCCACTATTCATACTATGATTAGCATTGCTAAATAGTTGTAATAATTGACAGCTATGATCCTGCAACTGTATTTTAAAAATGGTCCCTGACTCGGGCATATCTTCAAGGGTTGTTTTATCGGATTAAATTGATCAGTTAAGTCTACCAGATTGTTTACTTTTGCTCTTCAAAATTTCTCTAACAGACCGGATAGAGTTAATGTTATTATTTCTCTACCTATATGTTAAGTTGTTCATAAGTCTACCCGATTTTTATGGGTTAAAACCATAAGATGGTTGTTCTTAAAAGGAACGATAAGGGGTCGACCACGTCGTAATCATGCCCACGGGGTGTGATAGCAAAGAGCACCTCGTCCATGCCGGGGTCAAACCGTCGGAAAGCTTACATCGCAGAACAAATGTAATGTTTGGGCAAGTGATGAAGGATAAATTCAAAAGCAAGTACACCAGTCAAAGACCATTGGATAAAAGGGAAAATTGTTAATATATACAGGGGAGCTGAGCCCAATCTGGGTTTTTTTTTTAGTTATCACTATGGAATCAACAAGGGGATTCTCTTAGTCATCAACAATTCCCTCTCTTCTCCTTCTTTGCTTCCACGATTATGGTGCAAACATGTCATAGATGTAAGCCTATCATTCACATTCGATGTACGATAATCATCTTATGAAATATTACATGTTCTTGTTTCTTTGATTTTTGTACTCAATATATTTAGATCTAAAGTTAATTATGTTTGGCTAAGATTTATCTTCTATATCTCTGTTAATTAGTTTAACAAAAGGATTTAATACTTGTTTGGTCAAACAATTTGACGTCATCTGTGGGAATTTCTTAGCCAAATTTTTTAGTTTCCATTAGATCTTGAGCTGAAAACATTTATTAGCAATGTAATGGGTTACATGAAACGGCTCTTCATCTTCTTTTAAAAGCTCATCCAAGTGTTTCTTTGCCATCACTCAATACTCTAAACTAAAAATGGAGCTTTTATCAGTGAGGTTGTATAGTAATGAGTTAATTAAGCTTTCCTTTGGCCGTAAATTGTGGCAACTTCTTTCAAATTTTTTTGAAAACATTATTTGTTCACGGAGTCCTGTGTGACAAGAAAGCATCGGGAGTCTTGTGTGACAAGAAAGCATCGGGAGTCCTGTGTGACAAGAAAGTGCCTCTGTTACTAAAAGGTAAGTTTTATAGAGCGGTGGTTAGGCCTGCCATGTTGTAGGGGACGGAATGTTGGCCGGTTAAGAACTCACACATCCAGAAGATGAAAGTAGTAGAAATGAGGATGTTGAGGTAGATGTGCGGGCATACTAGGATGGATAGGATTAAGAATGACGATATTCGAGAGAAGGTAGGTGTGGCCCCCTTGGAGGACAAGATGCGGGAAGCAAGACTCAAATGGTTTGGACCCATTCAGAGGAGGAGCACTGATGCACCGGTGAGGAGGTGTGAGCGACTGGCTGTGGTGGGCACGAGGAGAGGTAGAGGGCGACCTAAGAAGTATTGGGGAGAGGGGATCAGGCAGGACATGGCGCGACTTAGGATTACTGAGGACATGGCCCTTGACAGGGAATTGTGGAGGTCGAGCATTAAGGTTGTAGGTTAGGGGGAAGTTGTGAATATTTCTACGGTGCACCAGAGTGAGACTAGCCAGTTAGGATTTAGTTCTAGGATGCTAGTGATTATCTACTGAGGTAGGGCTTTATCTGCTAGTCATTATTGTGCTTTGCATTTATTTCATATTTCTTATATTGTTGTTATTTTATTATGATTCTATTGATGGTACTAATATATCGTCTCTTGTTGCCTTCTTGAGCCGAGGGTCTCCTGGAAACAGCCTCTCTGCCCCTCGGGGTAGGGGTAAGGTCTGCGTACATATTTTCCTCCGCTTACCCCACTTGTGGGATTACACTGGGCCGTTGTTGTTGTTGTTGTATTTGTTCACGGAAGATTTTGATTTCTTTTTCAAGTTCTCAAAATCTGGTTTACGTCAGCTTTTAGATGATTTCTTTTTTCTTCCACTCTTAAAACTTTAAGTTTTTTTTTCAAATAAAATGCATATCCAAACATAAGTTCTAATTTCCAAAATTTATTTTTTCAACACAACTTCAAAAATTCTTTTTTTCAAGTTTCAGCTAAATCTATATCGAAACGATAACTAAAACGTTCAAGAGTTGGATATGGGTTGTGAGTTATTGAAGTATATATATAGAAAGAAGAGTTTGAAGAGAATTCAACTTTAAAACAAAGAAATGGGGAGATGTGTTCTTTAAGGGTCTGTTTGGAAAGCCACTAGGTAATTGGAATTGGTGTAATTACTAGGTTAGTAATTACACAACCTAGTAATTACACAGTTATATAATTACGACGACCTGTCGGTTTGTCATAGTGTAATTATAAATTTACTGTTTGTTTGCACAAGTGTAATTATACAGTTAGATTAAATTTTAAATGAAGTAATTTTCAAAACTTAAAAGTTAATATAATAAATATATGCCTATAAATTTTATAAGTGTAAATGATATTATATTTGATATTTAAGATGTATATTTTTCGTGAATATACATTAATTAGTAATCATATATTTACAATTAATAATTGTAAAAAATAATTTTTATATATTTTCTAAATTAATAATATTTAGTTTAGATACTTACAAAACTATAAACATATGTTTTGTAAGAACATCGTGGAATTCTTGTTTGATAAAATAAATTAATATATATAAATATAATGTCATAACATTATTCAAATGTTTGACAAAACTAATCTATCAATTCTAACTAAAAAAATGAACAATATGCAATGTGAGTCAATACTGCTAAAACAAGTAAATTGGAACCATGAATATAGCACAATTTTAAAACACACAAAAAAAAAATAGTTTAACATAGGTCAAATTCCAACATAATAAAGTAAGTTCCACTACAACTTAAGATTAGGAAACAAAATAAGTTTATAATCATATTTAAAAACAAAATTTTACTTTAATTGCATCACTCATTATATGCCAAGTTTGTTAATGACTCATTATTTCTAATATTAGGAGGTGTAGGTTCAAAAAAATAGAATAATAAAATAAATAATAAATAAAATATAAGCAATTACATGGATCACAAGAAGAAAAGGTAGAGAAATAAAAGATAATAATGTACATAGAAAAATATATTTTAAAATTTCAAAAAAAATTAAAAATTAAAAAAATAGAAATAAAAGTTATAAAGAAAATAAATTAAAATAAAACAAAAAGGAAAGAACTAAAAAGCAACCTTGTAATTACACAGTGTAACTACCACTAATTCTCACCTACCCCTTGAGAATTGGAGAGTGTAATTACACCCCGCCAATTACACATAATCCCATGCTGACCAAGTAATTATTTGACCAAACAAATATGTCAAACTGTGTTATTACACCCAATTACACTCAAATCCAATTCCAAGGTGGCTTTCCAAAATGGCTCTAAAAAGGGGGAGATATTGAAAAAGGGTACTGGGATTAGATATAGTAAGAGAGTGGAGAAAAACAAAGAACAGAGAGAGGAGACTTGCTGATTCTAAGCTGGGATTTACAAGATCGAGGGAAATGGTGGTTATAAACAAATAGTAATTACCTATTAAAAGACAGAAAAAAGTAGTAGTTAGCTCCAGTACTAGAACTTTTCAAATGGCTGCAACTGTAGCTTGTGTAAGACTCTGTTTGCAGGAATAGTACCACAACCAGCAGGCAAAGGCAATCTTGTGATAACTTAGCCAAATATCTGTGTATGTGTGTGCGTATTTCTAGGAAGAGCAGGAGTGAGTAGTCGTTTAGTTTATAAGCTATGAGAGTGATTATAATACAGTAATAATAAAGCATAGTCCATTACTCAAATGGTCACTCAACTATCCCAAATTATCTCCTAAAGTCACTTTACTTTCGTTTGTAACAACAAAGTCACTGAACTATGCATATTGCACTCAGGAGGTCACTCAACTAGATTTTCCAAATTTTGGATTGCCAAATACCTATTTTACACTCTAAATTATAAACATTTATCTTCTTTTTATTTTTTTAAAACTTTTTAATGTTATGATATTCCCTTTTTAATTTATATTATGAACTTACCTATAGAATAAATAAATATTATATATAAATTAAAAAAATAAAAAGTATTTAAGCATATATAATGCTGGAATAACAAAATAATGAGCATAGTAAAAAAAAAATAATTAGAATAATTTGTTAGTAATAATAATTTTAGTATTAACGACAAAAATTCAAAAATTTATTTACACAATTCAGAATGAAAGAAAATAAAGATTGTAAAATATATATTCCATGCACATAATATAAAAATAATTATTTAAATAAAGGTATTTTTATAATATAATTGAGCATAAGTTTCAAGAATATATAATGTATATTATAAAAATACTTTTATTTAAATAATTATTTTTAGATTACGTGCATGGAATATATATTTTACAACCTTTATTTTCATTCATTCTGAATTGTGTAAATAAATTTTTGAATTTTTGTTCTTAATACTAAAATTATTATTAATATCAAATTATTCTAATTATTTTTTACTATGGTCATTATTTTGTTATTCCTGGAAACAGCCTCTCTGCCCTTTTCGGGGTAGGGGTAAGGTCTGCGTACACTCTACTCTCCCCAGACCCCGCTAGTGGGATTTTACTGGGTATGTTGTTGTTGGTCATTATTTTGTTATTCCAGCATTATAGATGCTTAAATACTTTTTATTTTTTTTAATTTATAAATAATGTTTATTTATTCTTTAGGTAAGTCCATAATATAAATTAAAAAGGAAAAATCATAATATTAAAAAGTTAAAAATAAAATAAAAGAAGATAAATATTTATAATTTAGAAGGTAAAATAGGTATTTGGCAATTCAAAATTTGGAAAATCGAGTTGAGTGACCTTCTGAGTGCAATAGGCATAGTTCAGTGACTTTGTTGTCACAAACGAAAGTAAAGTGACTTTAGGTGATAATTTGGGATAGTTGAGTGACCATTTGAGTAATGGACTCTAATAAAGCATAAATTGGTAAAAAAATCTCTGAGGGAAGTAAACTTCAGCAAGAGTAAATAATTGCAGTTATTGTGCAAAATGAAAGACAAAAAGTAGGCAGGCAGTCACGGAATACTCGAAGAGCGCCGAACTTTTCCGAATCAGTCACACCTTTCACCGTAAGTCCGTAACTTGCCAGCACCATATGTTGTGCTTCTCGTTGTAAAAGGTAAATTGCGAATGCATGGGAGATAGGAAAAAGAGTTCTTCTTGAATTTGGTGATTGATTTGGTTAAAACTTGTTTAATATCTTATATAACAAATGACACGTCATAAAGTTTTCGTTCAAAACTTTGAGAAACTCCAAAATTTCATCTGTATAAACATATTAAAATTCCTAGAGAATGTGGTTTCTTCTTTCCTAGGCTGAGCAAACACTGGGATCAGCCAATCAGCACAAGCAGTGGCATTGCAATCCTCTTTGCTGGATAATTGCACTATGTGTATATATATATATATATATATGTAAAAATTGTTGTATCTCCGAAACACGAGAACAACTATTCCAACCTTTTTCAATGCATCAGTATCTGGAAAGCCTCATTAAGAGTCTCCACTACATATTCATAACCAAGAGTGTCAGCTCGTGCCCTGAACTCATCGACCTCACCCTGTGGAACTTGGATGCCGACTAACACATTTGCACCAGTTTCTCCCTTTCAGGCAGATAGGAAAAAATAGAAAAAATTACCAATGCGATTAAGTACCAAAAAGGGAACAATGGAACTAGAAGAATAAGATTCAGGAAAAGTACCTGTGCACGGTAATGGAACAAACTAATATTCCAACGCGGGCTAAAAGCATCTAAAAACTTCATCAAAGCACCAGGCCTCTCGGGAAAAATGAATCGACAGAGAAGCTCATCGTGAACATTTGATCTGCCACCCATCTTCAAAGAATCAAAGCAGAGAGAGAGAGAGCCATCAATATCAAATGAACACCAGATAAATAAGCCGAGTAGACTGAAAGGCAACATCTCACTTCTTAAGGAACTTGAAAATTTCTCTCTGCAGATATGCTCTCTAAGTGTTAAGAATTCAAGCGATGAAAAATCAATAATTTAAAGTCAATAAGGATCTTAACATTGTAGTAAAAAATTTGGAACAAACATAGAATAACTAATCACGAGACAAACATACATATTTACAGTTTTGGTCTAAGAATTAGATCCACATGATACGGAAAGACTTGAAACATTACCAGATGCCTTAGATGATCTTTGACCAATTCATTATCTGTAAAATTAATGGTATGTAGTTGTGATGATTCCATCCTGTCCACCATTTCTTCAAGTTCTAGTTTAGTGTGAAGACCAACTCTGCCATAAGAAAAAAGCCATAAATGATGAATAAGACTCGCCATTATAATTATCTACTAATTCATAGTCCATAGATAAAATAACTTATTGCCAAATAATAAAATCAAAGTCAAAATGAGTTAACATTCTCTTTAAAAGATCATGGAGATGTTACCTGTAAAGTACTCTAGCTTTTTCTTTCTCAGAATTATATCTGTACTTCAATTCAGTAAGATTCATCCTTCCCACCTGTAATCAGAAAGTTAATGGTTCAGAAAAGCACCAGTAATCAAAAGTGCATATTAAGTGCTCTAATTGTCCCACCATCTTATAGAACTTTCTGAAGCTCCCTGGCTCTTCCGGCATATAAGTAGCGAGAACAGCTTCCCGCTGCCTACCAACATCCGCGAGTTCAGTTACCAATCTAAGTCTGTCAAAATTCATGTTGGCTCCACTAGTTATTGCTACTATGTTTTCACCCTTCAGGCCATAGTGCTTACAATATGCTTCTGCTCCAGCAAGAGCAAGTGCACCTGCAGGCTCCAATATGCTTCGTTTCTCTTCAAACATGTCCTATTCAAAACAGCAATGAACTTTCACTCAAAAGATCTGAAACTCACGTAACAAAAATCCGTCTTGTTGACAATTATTATAGACCTACAACATAAAAGATGTCAAAACTAAAGATCGATTTCATGAGGGATAACTTGGCTACAGAAATTCTGTGTTGCCTCAAGGGCATTCAACAGACCTGCACCATAAAAGGGTGATCAAATGATATATCTGAACATGTTGTTAATGACTTGAAGCAGCATCAAAGCTCCATATAAATGAGACAAAAGCTTGTTGTTTTCAGTGAATCAGGTGCAAAACATACAGGAACTAGAAACAATCATGGGGTTCCCAGTGAGAGAACTTCCTACTAATTATTTGGGATCCAAAGAAGTTTGGCAAGGGGTTATAGAGAGTTTTTAAAAGATGTTGGCAAAAAGGAAGACACAATAGCTATACTTGTGAAGAAGGTTGACTCTGATAAACAGTATAAAAGACAGCATACTAACTTACTTCATGTCCCTATTTTAAGTGCCAAAGGAGGACGATGATGTAGCTGGACAATATTAGGAGAAACTTCCAATTAAAGGAAACAGTGAAGACCATAAGCTTCATCTTTTGAAGTGGGAGGCAATTCTTATGGAGAAGAAGGAGAGAGGCATCGAGGTGAGCACAAAACAAAGCCTCCTATGTAAATGGTTAGGTACCACAAGGAAACAAACTATAGAAGGGTGTGGTTTTTGCTAAATATGGGGCAAATGACAGGCAGTGTGCCAATGCAGTCACTTCTTCACATAGAACATGAGTATGGAAAGGAATGAGAAACTTTAGCAAGAACTTAAAGCAATATAGCAGATTTGAGGTGTTGAACGGACAGAAGTTGTTTTTTTGGGAAGACCAATGGATAGGGCATGATTACTTGGGGTCAATTCCCTAATTTTTATGGATTGGCAGCACAACCAAAGATGAATAACACACAATATAGGAACAATGGATACCTGAATTTTAATCCATATCAGTGTTTGACCAAAGACCTACATTTCTAGAATTTTGGGGAATGTTCTGCTAAGTAAGGATATAGAAGGCATCAACTTCACAATTTCCATAATTTCTAAGTATTCTTAATTCCATCAATTTTCATATTTTTACTATTCTTATTCTCCATATATGAACATTAAAAAATAGAAAATTAGCAAATATTAATTCTACACCGCGATGCCTCGTGCTCTCCTTTGAAACACTGCTCCATTGTTTTATCAGATATCACACAACAGGAAGGAACAAAGGTGAGAGAAGAGTGATATTTTCTAAGGTGCACATAATGAGAGGTAACTGACAAGTTGTGACTTTTCCTCTCATATTCTGGAGATTGGGGTCTTTGAGGAGGTAGATACATGCATTGAAACTTGAAAGATTAGGTCCTCAGTATAAGAGGTAAAAATTAGCGGGTAAAAGTACTTAACATGCAATACATTAGTGCTGACTTACCTTTATCGATGCACATATAGCATCACGACCAACTAGGACCACCCCATCTAATAATTCCCTGCAGAGACGAAAAGTTTCTTCTCCCATCACTTTAATAGCTACAGCATCTGCAAAACCTCCAACATGTTCCAGCATTATTCTTCGACCAAGGTGCAACGACAATGCCATTGCATTTGAATGGAATGGCTCAACACCGATAATCTTTATATCAGGGGAAACTTTTTTCAAATATACCGCAATTCCAGCTATAAGACCCCCTCCACCAACAGGTACAAATACTGCGTGTATGTCATCCTTGAACTGGCGACTAATCTCCATTCCAACTGTACCTTGTCCTTGTTAGTTTCATTGTGTAAATAGTAGTAGATAATCCTAATCCCATATGTATTAGGAGTAGGACATGTATTGTGTATATATATAGGGCTCAGTGTATCATTGTCTTAATTAATCAATAATATTTTCTCCCGTGCTTTCTCACAGTCCTATTATAATATCAGGGTGATCAAAAGGAGGGACGAATGTGCGGCCTTCTGCTTTGGCCTGAGCTTTCGCGTATGCTTGAGCTTCATCATATGTGTCCCCCTTGCGAATAACAGTAGCACCCAATCTCTCAACGGATTTCCACTGCTCAGTAGAAAAGAGCACGGAGTTAAAACACTGGATAATCTCCGAATTAAAATAACAGAATGAACTCAAATGGAAGCTATAAAAACCAAGAGAGTCATTCAACAATCCTAACTTTAGTTTCTGGTGTAGTAACAGGCATCACAATCACAGCATTGCAACCAAGTCTCTTGGCAGCTAATGCAACACCTTGTGCATGATTTCCAGCTGATGAGCATATAACTCCCTTTTCTAACAGCTCTCTAGGGAGCTTTGCCATCATATGGTAAGATCCTCTGACCTTGAATGAGAAGACCTGTAAATATGAGTGTATGACAATGTTACTGAGACTACTCCAATGTAAAAGATTTGTATTTCCAATTACAAGAACCTCCTCTGGTTTTTTTTTGGATGGAAATATCAACAACATAAGAAATATAGAAGAGGAACAAGCATTAAACTTTCTAAATCAAAAGTTAGAGAGGATTGACAAAATACACAAAATTAGATAAATCCAGAATGCATAGAAACTAATGAACTTGCTCCCTTTGGTGTAGGATACAGAAATGTAAAGATGAGCTGAATAACTAACTAGGCAGGCTCTCGTTAGATAAATCCACAATGCCATTGTATGTTTTCCTTTTCTCTTTCCTCAGTAATTAATCTTCTCTGACCCCAAATCATCCCAGATTGTAACAAGAGTAGATCAAAGCCAAAAAACTTATAGAGTTAGAGTCACTTTCCTCTTTGAATGAGAATGAGAACTTAGATATTTCATATATCTGAAGCATAATCATAACGGAATGGGACGAACCTCAAATAGCTTAGAATCATTCTATCAAAAGTATAAAATAATAGATCACAAGAAAATGTTTTTGTGACAAATACGCAGGACTCCCTGCGTCCCATTTTATGTGACGGAATTGGCCACAGAGTTTCAGAAAGAAAGATAGACTTTTATCAAAGAAATCCACACAAAGAAACAGAAAGAGAACTGCAAATTAACATAAAAAATATCAAACTTCAACAAATGAAACAGGAAGAAAACTGAAAATTAACACCATAAATTCAAATTTTAACAAATATTTTACAATTCTGCAAAAATGAAAATGAGAAAATCGTAAGCTTACCGGCTGGAGATCCTCTCTTTTAAGCCACAAATTTACCCCTAACCTCTCGGAGAGCTTAGGTGCAAACTGCAGAGGCGTTTCATCGGCTACCTCATACACTTTTGATGTCAATATTTCTTTCAGGTACTTGTAGCCAATATTACCACGTGGATAATTCGGTATCAAATACCCTGGCTCGCATTGTAACGAACTCGGGTGTACTACTGGTAGCACTGTATCTGAAACAGACGGGGGTGCCTGTAACGGTGAAATCTCCAACGGCTTCTCCGCTATAAGTGCCGCCGGCGGTTTGATCCCCGTCCTTTTTGTTTTCCTAGTGGCGGCGGGTTTCATGGCATCGGAGGTAACCGTAATAAAGTCTGTGCCCGACGTGGATTTGGGACCGAAGTGGAAATTGCGTGACATTAGGGAATTAAAACGGAGAACATCCATTTTGTGTGTAGATTGATTATATGTATCTATAGGATCCGGCGGTCGGAGATGTGGATGTTTGACGGCGGTAAAGGTCGACGGCTACGGGTTGCAGCGGAGAAAAGAGGCGGAACAACGGCTGCGGTAACTGAATTTTGAAAGCCGCGCCCCAGTAGCCGGACCCCGCGCGATAATCTTAATTTTGATGACATGAAAAGTAAGAAGTTAAATAGAATGTGATACTCTCACGTGACACTATTTCTTTTTAATTTTATTTAGAAATATATTTTTAAAATAATTTAATTTTAAACTTCTCGTTTTATTATTAATACTATAATTTTATAGTCATAAAAATATTATTTTATTTTTTAAAGACCATAAGTTTCAAAAGGATACTTTTTTCTTAAATTTTGTATTCGATCTGTCGGAAACAATCTCTTTACCTCCACAAGGTAGGAGAAAGGTCTGCGTACACACTATTAGGGGTGCCAAATGGACGGGTTGAGCCGATTTTGGACGGGTCAAAACGGGTTGAGTAATAATTGGGCGGGTCATTCGACCTGCCCAAAAATTACTTGGGCTAAGATGGGTTGGGCCAAGATGGCTAAAATTTGACCCATACCCAACCCACCCAACTCTTATCATTCTTTAATTATTATATATTTTTTTCTTATGAATTATATAATTCCTAAATAAAACTTTTTCTTTTGTTATGGTCATATATAACTTATCAAAAAAAAAAAATTTATTTCTAAGATATTTTGGCAAAGTTACTCATGGATCAATTTGGGATAAAATTCAACCCAACTTTAAATGGTTTTAGATGAGTTGAGTCAAGATGGGTTGAGTTAAATAAAGGGGCGGGTCAATAACAAGCCCAACCTTGGGCGGGTCATTTGGGTTTAAGCCAAATTTGACATTACTACACACTATCTTCCCCAGACCCCATATTGTAAAAATATTGTTGTTGTATTAAATTTTGTACTTGGTCAAACATATATATACACGGGATTTTTACATTTCTATGCCATATAGTAGACTATATTACCCTAAATGTTCATGTTTAGTAAATTACCCTACCTACACAAGTTTTGTTTACAAAATATATACATTCCACCTTAAAAGGCTCTCAATCCATTATTAGTGCATTCAATTAAGGGATTTAGTTACACCATTTTCCTTTTTTGGTCCTCTTCTCTTTCCTTATGTTTCCGCTTATATGTCACAATTCGGTGGATCTTTAAAATACATATGAATTTTTTTGGGTCAACTGATTTGGTCTATGTGTTCTTGTTTGACTTTATCTCAGCAGAGACTATTCAACTGTGCATGTGCTATTGACTCGTTAATGGAAGTCTCAATTGCCTATTGTCTACATGCTGACACCTATCTTTATCGTGCTCCCAACTTTCTTTTGCAAAGATTTGAATTATTCCTAATCATCTTTATTGTCTTAATCTTTTTATTGGAATAGTCGAAAACATTAGAAAGTTTCCCTTGCTTAACAGTGTACAGAGTCTACATGCATTCACCGTCTTTAAGATCTATTTTTACAAGTACGATAAAAGAAGATTCATTATGCTTGTTTATTTTAATTTTATATGTTATTGAGACTCCTTGTAATAAAAGACTGTTGTATTGCTGCTAAATACAACTTAAATATAAATTTTATACAATATATCTTTTGTATATTTTGTATCTGATTTATACATAGTAAAAATAAATTTCATACGACTAATTATATATTATACAACTTATCTACAATTTTCATACATTATTTCTACTCAGTTATATACAACTATAATATAATACCACTTAAATATAATTTTTATACAAAATTTATACAATATGTCTTTTGTATATTTTGTATCTAATTTATACATAGTAAAAATAAATTTCATACAACTAATTATATATTATACAATTTATCTACAACTTTCACACATTATTTCTATCCAGTTAAATACAACTACAATAACAGACAACTAAAATACAAACTTTATACAATATGTCTTTTGTATATTTTGTATCTGATTTATACATAGCAAAAATAAATTTCATACAACTAATTATATATTATACAACTTATCTACAATTTTCGTACATTATTTCTACTCAGTTATATACAACTACAATATAATACCACTTAATATATAATTTTTTTACAATGTTGTTCAACTTTCATACAATAGTTAAATGAATAAAAGAAGAATAAATGAACAACATAATACAATTTTTCTACAATTTCTGCAATATAATGTATGCCATGTCTTCTTCTTCTTCGACGAGTTCAATCTGAAATTCAGCCAAAACCAAGTCTAATCTTCACCAAAACCCCTCAAAATTGAGATATAAACTCCAAACCATATTCCCAATTATTTGCAACAACACACAATCCTAACAAATAATAATTTTTGAAAACTCAAATTCGAATTCAAAGCTTCAAAGCTTTTTAATGGCTGTCAATGGTGGAATTGCTGCTCTCTTTTCCTTTGCTTTAAATTACTGAAATTTGGGATTGAGAGATAGGGAGAGACGTAGAGAGAATTCTCAATTCTTTGCAACAACATCCAATCCAAACAAATAATGTCTTTTGAAAATCCAAATTCGAATTCAAAGCGTCAAAGTTTTTTAATGGTTGTCAATGGTGGAGGGGTTACAGATTTTCGCTGGTTTTAGAAGAGGAAATAGTGGGTGATTGAAGAGGAAATCGTGAGGTGTGGTTTGATACATGGGTGACGGGGTGAGATTTGGAGAGAGAAACTTGGGGGAGTGGGAATTAAGGCTGGGCATATATCGGGTAAAACCGATAACCCGAACCGTTAATTGTTTATTGGGTTATCGGTATCGGATTATTGGGTTAACGGTTTAGAATTTTTTCACTATTGGATTAAAGTTTCGGGCCTCGGTTTTCCAATTTTGTTAATGGGTTAACCGATAACCCAATAAGAATTAATAAAATTATGACTTTACCCTTAAGTATATACGTATGCTAGGGCTTCTGTTCATTTTCTCCTATTCTTTCTCAGCCGCACTCTTCCGTTGCTTCATCTTCATTCTTCATATACCTTACTAGTTACTTACTCCTAGCGTAAGTCTTTAGTCTTATACAGTACGCTGAGCTTTGAAAACATGACAACATTTTCTTGCCTTCTAGGTGTTTTTCATTTCTGTGTTAGTATTTCCCATGCACAGATCAAGGTTTTGTTCTACAATTTCTTTTTCAGGTTAGGCATTTGACAAACAACATCTAGTTTATCTTGGACTGTTAGTACTATATGTTTGGACTTGTTAATTTTAAAGTGAAATTGCTACTACTTTGTGTTATTATTAATGTATTTGGACAACCGTTTTGAAGAATTAGTACTATTCGAGTTGTGGCCACCGGACAAAACGTAGAAGTGGGTAGTATGCTATATGTGAATTCTTCTCTTTTTTGCTTAACTCCGGTGAATTGTCTTCTCTTTTTCTCTTAACTCTAGATTGAGTTATCTTATCGGGTAAACCGATAACCGAACCGATAATGATCGATAACCGATTAACCGATAAACGATAAACGATATCTTATCGGTTCGGTTATCGGTTTATCAAATTTGTAAACCGATAACCGATATACTAAACCGATAATATTCATAACCGAACCGAACCGACCAATGCCCACCTCTAGTGGGAATATACGGTAGAGTTAAATTAGGAGACTAATTAATACCATTAAAACCCCTAAAATGTACAAAAATGGTAATTAGATATATAAAAGGTAATTATATTAAAAGTTAATCATGGAGGGTAATATAGTTTACTATATGGCATAGGAATGTAAAAATTCCTATACAAAATGAGACAGAGGGAGTACATAAAACCCAGTAAAAAAAATATTCTAAATATTTGTTTGGGTTAAAAGAATAAATTAAGATATTGAAGTTCAATAGAGCATTAATTAAAATTGAGCTATTCAGACGATGTCATTCAACCACAAGTTTGTTCACATAGTAACATATTTACAAACAAGTGTACTAATGGAACGAATTTGAAGCTCATCCAAACAAATAAGCGAATTAATCAACAATCATGCATCTATACACGTGCATGCATGCAAATTGCTAGAGTGAACTCAACAAGCTGATAACAAGAAAACAAAAAAACTCAGCAAACTAAAAATCTTAATTGACTTTGGCTTGGTGCTGAGACTGGCATTTAAGAAAGTTTCAGGCCATTTACGATTGTTTAAAGGGTCTTATATTATAAAGTATAAAGAAAATCAACATTTTTCTTTCGGAGAAAACAAAAATGGACAGATCGGACTCCACCATTGGTTCCTCATCCGACGAATACCATTCCATTTACCCAGACGAACAGTTGAAGGCTGTTCCGTTTGTTCGCATTCTTTGGATTGATAATTCTGGGATACATATATGTCGTGTAAGCTTTTAATTATACCTTGTGCTTTTATGTTAATTACTTTTTTTTGTTTTAATATTTCGAATGAATTAGTGATAGAGATTACAATTGTTTAATGTTATGCATTTCAATCAGTAATTCATTTCTTGATCGACATACTAAACTGAGCAGAATTAATCCAAAATAATTACAGAGTAATTTAGGTTTTTTTTGTTAAGTCACCATAGATATCAAATTATAAGACTATTTGGTCGCAAAAAATACTCAAGTTGAATGAAGAGAAGATCCCCATCGCTATTCCTTTAGCTACTTTTTTCTATCTTTAGCTAACTTAACTATGGAATAGTACCTCTAAAGGGGAATGTTGAGAGAATTATTTTTGTTACAGGATATCTGATCAGAGACAACAGTTGATTTATATTTTCTAATTTTGCTCCTATTTAAATAAATTTGAAAAAAATAACAAATTATGATTAAGAATAAAGACTACACAATGAGAGAACGAAGAGAGGCCTCTGCCAATAATCATAGGAAGCTCAAAAGTGTCTACTAGTTTCTGAGATAGAAACTAGAATTCAGAATGTTCTTTCGAACCCGTTGAAGTGAATTCTAGAATGTTCTTTCGACGGAGAGCCGATGCTGGGATTTTGACGGTGGGCTCGCCGCGGTTACTGGGTAAACGGGTCTAAAATTTGAGGCGAAGTTGCTGAAAAGTGAAAACTAATGAATTGGAGAATCAGTTTAGTTTTTCAATCATTGAGAGAAAGAGGCTTCTGATATTTGTTGAATTTTGTGCAGGTAATTCCAAAAGAACGCCTCGGCTTCGTGAAAGAGCATGGTATAGGGTTAAGTCCTGCATGTCTAGCAGCTCTCAGTTCAGTATCTAATGCTCCTGCAGAGGATTCTGGTCTCACCTATACGGGCATGATCAGAATTATTCCTGATTTATCTACCAGATGCAGAATCCCTTGGTACTACTTCAAACTTGTTTATAAATACTTGATATGTTCTGCCTTTTTTCTTTGTTCTCCTGAATTTAAGTCTTAATTTTAGCTTATCTATGTGGTAGGTTGTCTTTATTGATTTCCTTGATAAATCATAGTATATGTAACTGAATTGCGTATGTGGTAGGTTGTCTAACTTTATTTTTTCAATTCTGCTTCCTCGTCTCAGCTAAAGGGCCTCTTTTTTTTTTTCGGGTGGCATCAGTCTATGTAATTCACGTCTCCTAGCGCTTTTGTCAACTTGTATTTCTTCCAATGTTTTCTCATTTTCATGATTTGTATTCCATGAATATTCTTCTAAAGAACAAGTCCTGGAAAATAAGAAAGTGAAATTTGAGTTTCCTGAAACATTATCTTCGACTAATGGTTTCATATATTATCTCAGTATTTCACTTTTATCACTGCCTGACAAGAGTATTTATCATTTTTCCCCTTAAATATTACTACAAGTTCAGGCTTAACTTGGGTCTTGATTTTACCTAAAATTTAACAAAATCTGCTTCTTGTCAAAACAAATTTTTAATTGCACAGAGAAGTGTGGCATAACAAACTCAAGCTTCAAAGCAGCAACATGCCCCATATAAAACACAGTATCATTGGTAGTTCTAACAAGAAAAAGTGAGAAGACCAAGCAAAAATCAAATTTAACTGAAATCTTAAACCAACCGCTTTGACCACAACTTGAAGCAGAAAGTATATTGGTAGGTGTTCTGCATATGAAAACAGAAGGCATGAGATATAAAGAAGAAACCAAGGGAACAAAAGAAAACCGAAAATAAAGAGAAGCAACAGCAAAGGAGATTCGCAGAGAAAATAGAAAAAACAAATAAAACCAAAAATAGAAGAGACACTAACCTGAACTTGTAGTACGCAAAGCAGAAGACCGATGAATATAGGCTAAAAGTTTGAAGGAAAGATTCAAAGAGAAGAGGATGCTGAAGAACAATCGAGAAGCAGTAATTTGGGGAAGGAACAATTTTAGAAGAACGGGGAATATGAATGGAATACCAAAAATGGCTTGGGAAAATCAATGCGTCTAGATTGATAAAATGACAATTTTACCCTTGGGCTGAAATTACAGTTATGCCGTTGGTCGACCACACTTGGCTTTTCTATATATTTCCTTGATAAATCATAGTATATGATAAGACCTCTTTCGTTTTATTTGAATGGTTAGCTATGGGGATTTTGTCAACTTTTGTCTGTGCTGTCTTCTCAGAAACAATAAAGAACTTTTTTCAAGTTCGTGCATTGTTGTAACTCTGAGAAAATCATTTTCAGGATCATTTTCTATGTTTGGTTGAGTATGAAAGTAGGTGACATATAGCAATTGCACTAGGTGTAGGATTTGTTATGACAATAATATTTTGGTTATTGAAGGTTGATAATAATGTCTAAGTATTGGTTAAAGTGAGATTGGTTAAGAGTTAACATATGGTATTTTGTCAGTTACACATTCACTAACAGGAAGTTTTATAGTGGAGCGAAACTAAATAGGATTTGAGATAACATTATTGAGTATATTCTAAAATTATGCGGATAATAAAGGGAAAAAGAAAAAAATAACAACAGTCAAAAGAAAATTTCGATATATATCATTCCAACAAATCATTTTCCAGCATAGCAGAGTTCTCCTTTTTCAGCTCTGAAACATCAAATTTGGTTCTTTTTAGTGTAGGTATATGCTTTCAGTGGCTCATGATTCCATTATCACATGCTCCACAGCCTCCATACTATCGCCCTTCCAATTTATGTTTTGTAGATGTTACTAAACTCAATTATGCAAGAGTTGTAATTGTAAAGTATGAAAAACTGATGTTTTTTCTCATGATATCATCTGATATATTTTAAGAATGTGAAGGGAACACAGAGAACACCAATACATAGTATCTTGTGGTTGATTTTGTCTACAATTGTGCAGACATTGATGTTCAACTGTTTCATTGTTTATTATCTGAATGTATAGATCACTGTGTGGCGAAGTTCAATTGAGATAACAAGTTTAATCCTAACTTGGTCAGATTTTAATTTTTCCTGCCATTATTGTTTCAATGGCAGAAACATAGTAATCATGTTTAATGTGCATCTTTTGATCCAGGGAAAAGAAGCAGGAAATGTGCTTAGCTGACATGGTAACTAAACCTGGTAAACCATGGGAATATTGTCCAAGAGAAGTGTTTCGGAAAGTCTCTAAAATTTTAAAAGATGAATTTGACTTGGTATGTCTAATATCTTTTGTGCAAGAATTAGAAAGTCTTACTTGGTATGTCTAATATCTTTTGATTTGATGCATATCGACATGTTTCAGGTTGTGAATGCCGGCTTTGAAATTGAATTTTATCTTTTGAAGAGTGTGATGAGGTAGGTATTTTGTTTTAGAGTTTCTCATCTTTAAAATGTTACACTAAATTTGTATAAACAAAATTATAAAGGAATGGCAAAGAAGATTGGGTGCCAATTGATAAGACCTCTTACTGTTCTACATCAGCATTTGATGTTGCATCCTCTATATTAGAAGATATCAACACACATCTTCAAACGATGAATATTTCAGTTGAACAGGTAAATTTTGCATTTCCTTGAATGCTTGCTTGCAAATTGATGTTTATCATGGTGTCTATGCAGTATGCACGCAGTACTGCATATACTAGGAGCTTTTAGCATGCATTTCTCTATTTATTTTCATGAAAAAGCTTGACTGCTTGTGTAATGTATTAGTACCTTTCTTAATGATAGAACTACATGTACTAATATTTTTATACTGAAACAATACATTCAAAGAGACTAGGGTATGGAAGAATACAGAGCTTTTTATACAACATTAACGATCTCAGCAAGAGACGAGTCTTTGCTAACAAATTAAAGTTGATTGTTTATAGGAGCATATCAAACTTATAAATCTCCTGAAGTAACTTTTTCAAGACATCTATACTTGGTATGAGCTTGTTGTGCAAGAACACGAGATAGATATATTATACTAATGTTGCCACGGTTTTTGAATGAGTTGAAGAAGACTGTAGATCGGTGAATAATGTTTTTGAATCAGGATATGAGATTTCACGAGTAAAGTAGACAATGAAACTAGTTAACTAGAACTCATGCAAAAAGAGAAAAGAATGTATCTCCTGTCCAGATAACATGTGAATGCATATCTAAAAATAATAACATTTTGAATATTGTCATCGTTTACGAGGATAATTACTCCATGAACAACATCAACCTCCTCTAGACTCTAATAAAAGGGAAAAAGAATAGCATGTTTTATGTGACACATTTATTCATAGTTACATAGATATACATATCATGAGAATGCACTGTCTGGAATATAAGCTTCATATGTTTTACCTGCAGTAAGACAGAAATAACCCATATATTATCTCCTATGCAAATTTTCAGTTCAATAAAGAATGCTCCCCTTATTATTGTCTTCTTCAAATTTGCAGCTACATGCGGAAACTGGGAAAGGTCAGTTTGAAATCGTCCTGGGATATGCGGAGGCTTGTACAGCAATTGCTAGCTTAATTTATGCACGTGAAGTCATTAGATCAGTTGCAAGGCAACACGGGCTGCTGGCAACTTTTGTTCCAAAGTAGGTAGCAGAATTGCCAACAACACTTTTAGGTGCACTGATGATGATGATGAAAAATATAATGAGTTTTACACAATCATATCACTTAAAGGTTATTAATAATTAATTTGCAATAATAAGTACTGATTGATAACACAAAATATGGTAAATTAGCTATCTGCTATAACCGGTTCAATTACACCAATAGTGCATAAGTGCTACTATGAGTGTGTAATTTAAATCTTTGTTTTAGTTGTTGATCCAGACATGCTTTTGCTTCTTGTTGAGTGCTACCACTATAGTGCTTCTACTTCTGCTTTTATATTTTTCTTTATTAGGTGGAGGTGTTATGTATGATCTTTCTACTAAGAAACATGAGTAAGATTAATACCTTAGTTTTCATACTTTTCCATTTCTTACTTTGATTTGTGCATGTGTGCAATATTTGTTAGGGTGATTACTGATGTTTCTTTACTTTATTAACTGACCAAGTGTTGTGAGCTAGTGATATTGTTCATCAAGAATGGTGCACAGTTGAGAAACTTTTACTGTAGCCAGTTGGTGGATGTTTGCTTGTTTTAAGATTAACATGTTTTCAGGATTGTTTAAGAACAATGGATTTTCGATTAAGTGGTGAAGTTGAGATTTTTCCCATTCTCGCTTTCTGATAAAGCAAGAAATGTGGTTGAAGTCTTAACTTGCTGGTTCTATCACCTCGTGTTGGCTTTTAAGCACTTGGTCTCCCTTATCATAATCTTTTGTAACTCATGCCAAAATACTCAACTTTTGAAGCAGTTTCTTTTTTGCATGTTTTTCTGCAGTTGAAAATTATTCACACTGCAGTTGTTTTTATCATTCATAGTAATTTTCTTGCCATTATGCCTTTTAACACGTACCTTACTTGATTCCAATTAAAATCTACTAACAACTCCATCCTTCTTCTTTCCTTCTCAATCCTTTAAACCCCATAGTGAAAGAAGCTTGTGATTAGGAAGAGCTATATCAATATTGAGAAATGGAAAAAGAACATGTATCTTTGACTTTGATACTAAATAAAGATGGAAATGTTTCTCAACTAGAGAAGGCGAGATAACATACAGGCGATACTATGTAGTTTACTCTTTTTGGAGAAGGTTCATAACATTATATGCATGATGTTATTTTATCTCAAATAATTGAGCAAAAACGATAAGTGGTGGTCTTTCTGCATTATTTGCTGAATTTACTTCTCTGCCATAGATTTTCCTTACTTTTGAATTAACTTCTCAAGTACAAAGCAGTCATATACTTTCTTTTGGAGATTTCTAGCAAGGCCCCATTTCCAGAATTTCTACTGCAGGAAATTATTGCTAGTGAATGGTGCCTCCCAGTATGTGACATTTTGGCCCTCTTTGTCTAGGTTTGCAGAAGATGAAGATGGCTCTGGATCACATGTTCATATCAGTTTGTCTAGAAACGGAGACAATGTTTTTATTGCATCTGATGAATCAAAATATGAGATGTCCAAGATTGGGGAAGCATTCATGGCTGGGGTGTTAAATCATCTTCCTGCCATATTAGCTTTTACTGCAACACATCCTCTTAGGTTAGAGATTATCTATAATTCTTGGTGTCCTGCTTCTTTTCCATTAGTGTTGTCAAAATATACTCAATTGGATTGAAAATATTTTTCTTAGCGGGTCAATTTTGGCACAATCCAAACTAATCCATCTAAAGTTTGGGTCAATTTATGTTATATAGGTAACCCGAATTGACCCGTAAGAAAACTTGTCAAGGCATAGAAAAAGAAAGGCCTTTTGGTTCGGTTAGTTAGATATTGCCATAATAAAGGGGAAAAAGCATATTTTTCTCTCTTTATTTAGTTGGGCAATAAAACGAATTATAGTAAACAAACATTTTAAAGTAGTTTGCGTTGGGTGGGTTGGATTATGACCCCATATACTTAGTCCAAATTGATCCAACACATCTTTATCCAATCAAACTTTGGACGGGCTATGACTCGACCTGTTTGTTGATTTAATCCATTTTAACCTGTCCAACTTTAGCCCAAACCACACATTTGATACCTCTAATTTGCATATTGGTGATCAGTTACTTGGTGATTGCTTTATGCTTTCATAGGAATACTATTTCTTTGAAATGAGTATAGTTTTATTATGGAAATTTCTCTTTACGTTGTGACGAATCCACAACACCCTTTGCTGTTATAGCAACTATACTGCTTCCTTTTTTATTTTTATTTCTTTTGTCAGCATTAATGGAAACCTTGAAAATTGTATCATCGCTATGAAAATTGCAATAAGTTGATTAATTAAGTTCTTGTCAATGGTTCTTCTGTTATGAAAATTCAATTGTTTTGATTCAATGTTTAAATTGTGAACAATTTTCCATAAATTTTGTTTACTAATGCAGATATGTTTGAAGTTATGGTATCAATATTAAATGTTACATGATGAAGGCTTATAGGTTCTTGAAGACTTAAAACATGATAGAGTAAGTGAAATAATTTCATGAAATTATACTTAATGGAATCTCTATTTCCTTTATAAAGATGTACAATATTTTTTCTTCGACTGCTATGTTCTGAAGATGAAAGATGTATTTATATTTATACTATTATCACTTCGGGCTTCCAAATAGACATGCTTCTAGTTAAAATCACTAAAACAATAGGATAATTTGTCTTGTCAGAATTTCTAAAAAGTTTGTAATAAGACTTTAAGGCGTTAGTTGTTTGAACGAGGTATTTTGTATAATATACTTTATTTTCTGGAAGTCTTCAAGTAGAAGTTACCTTTAAACTTTTGTTTCCGAGAGAGAATTTTTTGGAAAACACTTTAAAATGCTTAGAGCTTAAAGCAAGCAAATGGTAGAGGTATAAAAATTAGTTCCATTTCTAATTTTCACGAGGGTTATTGCAGAAAGGTTTAACAATTAAGATACTTGTTGGTTTAATTTTTAAGTGCACAAAAACTTAAATATCACAGTTAAGGAAAATCACCAATTTTGGCACTATGTTAATACTATAAATTTCTTTTAATGGAGTGGTACCAAGTATTTAGAGAAACTTTCCATTTCTGAATTTCCTATTTTGATGCAATATGACATGCCTACTTTTTGCCTCTCTCATTTTCTCTCTTGAAATCTCTTGTTTTTCTCAAACCTCTTGGTGATTCTATGTTAAGGACTTATTTCATGCATATTAATAGAGAATAATTTCGAAGTATCTAATTGTTGTATGAGTCTAACTATTTATTACATGCAGTTATGAGCGAATGCTACCTAAGACGCGAAATGCAGCTTACCTCTGCTGGGGGAAAGAAAATACAGAGGCACCATTGAGAACTGCTAGCCCTCCTGGAATTGCAGATGATCTTGTAAGCCATTTTGAAATTAAAGCATTTGATGCATGTGCAAACCCATACCTGGCTCTTGCTTCTATAACTATGGCTGGGATTGACGGCTTGCGAAAAGATTTAAGTCTTCCAGAACCTGTAGGTAAGTTAAACAATCTTTTAGTATTTCCTCTACCGTATCTTCTAACTGTGTACTTGCCTTTTAGATTCTTTTCCTTATGCTATATGGTTAAGCCTGAAACGCCTATTATATCTGTTATGATGGTTCAACATGAGAGGGCTAATCAGCATGACTTTTTTTATGTTATATATTTCTATCATATTATGCCAACTCAATCAAGATTTTGAAGTGTGCTGCATGTCCAATGTAGTATATCAGTAGTCTGTACCAAAATTCCGCAATTTAAATCTTCCTATCTCTATTGCTTTTACCTTTTGGATGACTCTAGTGTATCGCTGCTGTATGTATCTTCTTCTAAATGAAAGCTGATGAGATTGTGAGTACTGAGTAAAAACCATGTGAATCAAGATGGTACCTACTTCTACTTGCTGTCGCAGGTGGTGTTAGTATGAGCTACCTTCAAAGTATTGAAGTATTCACTTACTTACAGGCAACAAAAGTAAAAAGGAAATAGAAGAAGAAACTAACGAGGAGTCTTAATTTGGAGTGTTTCATCGAGAATTCTTAATCTAGGAAAGTGACCACTAACTTTTGATCCATATGGAGGCTTAAAATGACGGTCTTACTTATTTTAGGAGTTTTGTCTAAATTAAAAATTTAGATTAGATGAGGTATCTTTTATTAAAATAGTTGGTAAAATCTTACCATTTTGAACTATTTTCATTAATAGTGAATATTTCTCCATTCTTTGAGTCTCTCTTTCTCATGGTTTGAGGACCGGTTCTTCTTTTCCTTATATCAATTTAATAGCTTTCTCTCTATCAAGTGGTACAAGAACCTCTTTTTCTTTAGTCTGATTGCTAATATATAAAGATTAGGATGGATGCTACAGTAAAAAGAAATCAGGGCAGAAAATGCTCAATTTCATCAGAGAATGAGTGACTTTGATCAACAGATCAAGAGATGTGTGGCTGATGATTTCTGAGTGAATTTAACAAAATTAGGTAGGGGTAAGGTCTGCGTACAGACTACCCTCCCTAGACCCCACCTGTTGGGATCATACTGGGTTTGTTGTTGTTGTAAAGGGCTTGTTTACTAATTCTGCCTCATTGCAAAATGAATTTGAAGGAGAACTCAATTATGAGGGTAAGTAGGGTTGCTGCATGCTGCAAATATTTGTGAAAGTATGAGCTCTTGCGTAGTGCCAGTTTTAGGTATCTGTGTGAAAGATGGCAGTGCTGGTTTGGCTGTCATCTTTCAAATGCACGCGCATATCCACAGTTTAACTCGATGGCAATTTTATTTTTGGTGGGGTTGAATGATGTAGGACAAGTGATCATAAATTTTGATCAAGATAGAGTCTTTGATCTAGGTGGAGTTTGGCGTAGCTTAGATTTGTAGATTATTAGATGTCTAGCCATTAAATGGTTGCTAGATATTTCACATTTTATTATTTTTTTTTTTTTTGATGAAGTAAGGGAATTTCATTAAATGGCATCAAGAAGATGCATAGCAAAAATTACAACATAAAGGTATTGTGTGCTCATATACAAAAACTTATAGGACAACTAAGGAGCAGACAAAATCCAGAAATAGTTCAACACTAGTTACAGGGGTCTGGTTGAACCAACTAAATAAGTTAATTAAACAAGTGGCTTTAAGAGCGTGGTTGGGAGTTGAAATCCCATCAAAACATCTACGGTTCCTTTCATTCCAAATACTCCAAAAAATAGCACCAGGTACCATTTACCAAGTCTTTTTGATGGATTTCCCAACTCTCCAAGAACACCAACTCTCGTAAGCTTCCTTGATACTGTTTGGCATAACCCAGGAAAGTCCAAAAACTGATAAAAACATACTCCAAATATCAGCTGCTACTGAACAGTGCAAAAAAAGATGTCTCACACTCTCGGATTCCAACTGGCACATATAACATCTATTCACAGTCGGTATACTCCTTCTGCTAAGATTGTCTTGAGTAAGACAAGCTTCATACAATATTGTCCACATAAAGCCAGCTACTTTTGTAGGTAGTTTGGTTTTCCATATAAGCTTCCAAGGCCATTTGTCGATCAATTCCTTGTTGGAGCACAGATTGTCGTATCCTCTTTTGACAGTATAGGTTCTCTCTTTTGATTCACC
Organism: Nicotiana attenuata; assembly: GCF_001879085.1. NCBI lineage: Eukaryota > Viridiplantae > Streptophyta > Magnoliopsida > Solanales > Solanaceae > Nicotiana > Nicotiana attenuata. Next base: position 389,409 of record NW_017670350.1, read on the forward strand.
CCATTCCAACCTATCCTGCACCGTGGGAGTTGACATTAGCACCTGATAATTTATTGAGCAAACCCAAAAGATCATTCAACTCCCAATCTTGGATGTCCCTTCTGAAATGTGGAGCCCAAGCACTATTTTGCCAAACATGTGAGATAGTTGCATCTTTATTACTAGCAAGTAAAAATAAAGCTGGAAATTCATCTTTCAGGGTCTCTGTTCCTAGCCATTTATCTTTCCAGAAAGATATATGAGCCCCGTTCCCTAGCTTGAGCGATGACTTGAGCTTGAATTCTCCCCAAAGCTTTGAAATGTGTTTCCAGGGGCCTGAACCATGTGGGGCTCTCCCCTGCCTAGTGCACCAGTTGTTTGCCACCCCATACTTTGCTTGAATTACTGTTTTCCATAGCCCTGAACTTTCCATGTTGTACCTCCAATGTCATTTCATCAATAAACTCTTGTTATGCAAGGCAAGATCCTTTATCCCTAGCCCTCCATGGTTCTTAGGAAGAATAACTCTTGGCCATTTAACCAGATGGAACTTGTGAGTGTCACTGTTGCCTTCCCATAAAAAATCTCTTCTTAATTGATCAAGTCTCCTTTGTACCTTAGCTGGGATTGGGAATAAGGACATGAAATATGTTGGTATGCTATCTAGCACACTATTGATGAGTGTAAGTCTGCCTCCAAAGGATAGGTATTGCATTTTCCAGGAAGCCAGTTTCCTTTCAAATTTTTCAATCACTCCATTCCATATGCCTTGAGACTTGTATCTAGCTCCCAATGGGATCCCCAAATATGATGTAGGGAAAGATCCCACTTTACAACACAACCTCTGCAAGCTCATCCAGATTTGGGACTGTGTTAACCGGATAGATGGTTCTTTTCAGCATGTTCATGTGTAGGCCTGAAATAGCTTCAAAGATCATTAGCGTGAGATTAAGATATAGAACTTGTGAGTTCAGCTCCGCAAAAAATCAGAGTGTCGTCTACATATAGCAGATGCGACACTATCACAGAATTGCCCTCTTCATTGCCCACCTTAAAACCCTCTAGCCAATGGAGCCGGTTAGCTTTGTCTAACATTTTGCTTAGGCCTTCCATAGCAAGAATGAACAAAAAAGGTGACAGTGGATCTCCCTGTCTGAGGCCTTTTTGGGGAGAGAAAAACTCAACAGGTCCACCATTGATTAGAATTGAGTACTTCACCGTGGAGATACAAAATTTAATCCATCTAATCCAGCGTTCTCCAAATCCCATCTTCCTGAGTAAATTAATCAAGTACGCCCAATTGAGTTGGTCAAATGCCTTTTCAATGTCAAGTTTGAAAAGTAGACCGGGTTGCCCAAACTTCATCTTCCAATCTAATATTTCATTGGCTATTAGAGTTGCATCAGTGATCTGCCTTGATTTGATGAAAGCATTTTGATGTCCTGAAACTAGCTTCCCTATCACCCCTTTCAACCTCTGCTAAGATCTTGGAGGCTATTTTATAAACACGGCCAATCAAGCTGATTGGTCTGTAATCCCTCAATTCAGTGGCTCCTTTCTTCTTAGGGATTAGAGCTATAAACGAGGCATTACAGGACCTGACTAAGCTGCCATTCTGGTGAAAATAATGAAGTGCACCCATGATGTCATTCTTTACTACCGCCCATGATTTCTGGTAAAATGCCATGGTGTAACCATCTGGACCTGGAGCTTTATCAGGTGCACAAGCTTTGATAATGTCCAAAACTTCTGCCTCTTCAAATGGTCTTTCCAGCAACTCTTTCTCTTCTATTCTTATATCACTTTTTATTATTATCAACTATTCTTATTCTTCTTCAATATTATGCTATTATTTGGAAGTTTCTCATTCTAGAGGTTCCACGAAGAGTTCCCCAATCTCTTCTGTTGATATTATAGCTTTTAATCTACCGATTGTTGTACGCTCAAAAGCATGTGGAATGCTACTTCCATGAATGACTACGGTAAAATCTTATTAGGGCCATTAGTGTCGTTCTGCTTGTAAGTGAAAGTCTGAGATGCTTTTTCCAGTGCCTTTTTCTTGCTAATGCTTATCACTTATCAAAGTGAGTAATATAGAAGTTGATAACTCAATTTCCATGTCCATAGTTGAGATATTCATGCACTGTTACCTCATATTTCAATGATGTTTTCTCGTAAAACAGAAGGGGATTCTGATGTGTCTGGTGAGAAGCTTCGAAGTGTACCAGATTCTATTTCTGAATCTTTAATTGCTCTAGCGGAAGATACATTGTTTACAGAAGTGATGAGTGAAAATCTTTTGACCGCCATAAAAGCGATACGAAAGGTACGTTTTAAATGTTGCTTACTCATAGTAATATAAGATATAGTTGACAGAATTCTGCGCTTTACTTGAGAACTGGATACTCTTAGAGAGCATATAATAGGGGTATGATTCACATTCACATTGACCAGCTCCAGCTGAGTGTTCTAGTGTTCAAAGGAATGATAAATAGGGCACAAATGACAGTTGATTTCCATCATTTTGATTGCATAAATCTGACAAAAATGTAGGTCCAAGATGTGCAACTGAATCATGCCTTAACTAGTCAGAATTTTTGATGTAATGAATGCTCATTCTCCTGTATGCATAACTTTTATGTCTTAAAACTATTGAGGACATGCTGAGGATGATTTGCTGTATTTGCAGATGGAGGTCAAGAACTATTGTGAGCCTGAGAGGGACTACAGTCAGCCCGAGATGGATGTCTACAAGGACCCACTCCAGGACATTATCTTCAAATTTTAGGTTGATCATATCCCGACCAATCTAGAATTTATAGTCAGTGGGTTCAAAGCGAGACCAGTACACGTACTCACACTTGTTTTGCCCTATCTTATTTATTTTGCTTCATTTTATGCACTAATGCACATATATTATAACATGTTAGTAATTTTATTTCGACTGTTGTTGCTGTATGAATTTTGTATCACGCTTCATGTCTTCTCGTCAGAAAACGTTCATAAAAGGCTAATCTGTTTGTGCGGGTGTTTTACATCTTATATGCAAACTGTCATGTTCCTCGTGATTTATGTTTAAATTTTTTAGTTTATATTGCACATTCAAGATTACAAATCTCACATTTTAGGGAAGGTTTCGTTTTGATATCTTTTGGATTATTTGATAATGTAAAAGTTTCTTTACACTGCCGTGAATAAATCAACTTCGATGTGTGGCCCCTTTTAGTATCAAACAGTAGTCGTCACATAGTTTAACATTCAAGTACCAGTAAAATGCCTAGGAATCTGTACTTTAAGGTCTTAAGCAAACATTTCCTATCAAATAAAAGTTAAATGTGTTTATTTTATTAGCATGAGAAGTGAATAGAAATTTACCAGAGTTTTTTTTTTGATAATAGCGGAATATTATATATATGCTAGAAATAGTTGAGATTGTTACAAGTACTTGAAAATTTGCCACACATTGGTGGACGAAAAGAACAATAATAAGCAAGAAGTGACTGTTTTTCTTCTCTAACTGAATATGCTTTCTCTTTTTATTTTTATTTTTATTTCCTTCTCAACTATAGAAGTTCTTAAGAACTGCATCGTAAGCTACTATAGCTCTTGCCAATAGCTCTTGCCAACTATCCTGGAAATGAAAAAGAAACTCTATCCTCAATCCTTCCAGTCCTTAGTTTATGGTGGCAACTTCAACCCGTGCATCCTTTGGTTGTGCGTCCCGCCTAGAGGGAGGCGCTAAGGGAGGGTCAAGCCACAAAAGCAAAGGCTTTAGGCCTCCCTTGCTTTTGAGGCCCCATTTTTTTCCTACTGTAATTAATAGTATAGTTTTTATTATTCTTTCTTAACAAAATTCCATTGAATATTGTATGGTAAAAAGGTACAGTATAAGTTTTTTGTTAAAAAAGTTGATTAGAGAACCATTTAACCATGTGATTGACGGTGACAGTTGAAAATTTTCATTTGATATCAATTTCTTTTTCTTTTGTTTCCTTTCTCATAATAAAACTTGGATAGTCTACCTTCTTTTTTTCATCCTATTAAGTTATCTATTCTCTCAAAAATAAGGCAAGGACATTGAATAAGTTAAATTGAGCGTTTCTATACATTTTTTTTAGTTTTCAAACATTGCAACAAGTGAATTGAAGCAGTGGAATTTCATAGTGATATCAAGTTATCAACTTTTAGAATCGGGTTATATTATTCTAACTTCTTATTATCTTGTAATTAAATTTTTACCACTGGTAAATTATATTTATAGGTGTATACTGCTTTTCATTGAATATATTAGAATTCAAATATGTAAATCAAAAATATGATCAAATTGCCTGAAACTCACCAAAAAAGAGAGGAGATCAAGAACTGAACTTCAATACAATCTCAAAAAGGTGTTATTTAAACAATATCCTTAAAAAAATTAGATGAATCGGATAAATTGTCAATTGGAAAAGAAAAATAAAGAGAATAGATTGTAAGAACTTACTAACAACTTTGCATCTTACAAAAATTAATAAAAAATACCCTAAATAAAAGTATATATGTGAAGGTTTTTTCCAAAAGATCTTAAGGCCTCTTAATAACTTTTGCTTTAGGCCACCGATTTGGTTGAGCCGCCCCTGGCTAAGGGAAGGGCGTAACGTTAAATCTATTTTCTTTAGATGTGATGCAGAGAATGTGGTAATATCCTTTTCATCCTTTTGATACTGCTTATGGAGTATCAGTCGTAACTGTTGCAAACTCAGACTTATAATTATGTCACTAATCACTGGATTAATTTATCAGCCGACACCTTATATAGTCTAATCATACTTATTCTGGTTTTTTTATTTATTTATGTATATTAGAAATCCATGTTTGAACATTTACTTTTGTGTGAACGTATCGAATGTCTACTAAATTGATACAATAAAAAGTCTATGAATGAACAACCCCCTAATTAATCTCAAACTACTTACTAATTAGAATCGACATCGACATGCATGTGAATATAAAGAAGTGTTGAGACAAAAATATAACTTGAGTATAGGAGCAGCTTAGACTATTTATGTATTAGCATAATAGTGTATTAGTTAGTTAGTTAATAACACATGTGATTGGTTAGTAAGGTGGTTAGAGTAGTTAGTGAAGTCTTATATATATATATATATATATATACTTCACTAACTACTCTAACCANTATATATATATATATATATATATATATATATATCACTTCTAGGTATTCAAGAAAGGTGATAAGTTTAGGCTTATTGTCTTGTTATTCTAAAGGGTCGGGTTTCACAATCTATCTCTTGTTTTTAATTCTCTACTAAAGGCGATTAGGCTTTGTTAGCTAATTGTTGTTGTTAGGATTCAATTTGAAGAATAGACTTCTTGAATTCAAGAAACCCTTTCTTGAATTCAATCTGTCTTTAATTTTTCGTCTTTTTTCGTTTCTTTATTTTCTTTTAGCTTCCGCACGTTTCTTGATTTTCTTGTTTTTCTTTAGTAATTTTTGAATCCCATATCGTGTTGTTATCAAGTGGTATATATATATATATATATAGATGGTACAAGTAAGGAAAGGCAGAGCATTCATTTCCTTTCTTCACTGTTACATTCACATTTATGCTCCTCCTCTCTTCTCTCTTCTCCCTCGTTAGTTAGGGTTTCCTTCTCTATTTGATCCTCCATTTCAGCATGGTATCAGAGCTCGAGCTTTGAGTCGAAGCTGACAAATCGATCCTCTGTCTTCTCCTTTACTCTGCCTTCTTCTCTGTAGTCTCAAACAATTGAATTAGTTGTATAGTCTTCTGTTTGACTTGGTTTGAGGTATAAATATCGTGGAGGGTTTTTTAGCTAAACTGTAAAATTTCTATTCTTATTGTGTGATTGGTACTGATAGTGGGATCGGATTGCACGCCGCAACATGAGGAATAAGGGTGAAATGTGATTGTCTGGAGGGATCGGGTTGCGCGCTGCAATAAGGAGTAATAAGGGTGGACAGGTGGGATCGGGCTGCACGCCACAACAGGAGGAATAAGGGTGATATATTGAGGATTAATAAGGGTGGACTGGTGGGATCGATTTGCACGCTGCAACAAGGAGTAATAAGGGTGTGTTCATATTGTTACTGATTATATGGTGGGATCGGGATGCACGCCGCATCATTTTGTTGTTTATGTATTTTTCTTCTGCTGTGAGTTTACTCTGTAGCATTGAAACTCTCTTAAGGATTGGTTGTAGCTGAGTACTGGCAGGATAACTGGGTTTTGGTATTTATTTACTGCAAGTTACTGTTCCATTTCGTCCCGTACTTTCTTTTTGCTTTATTATAAACTGTATGCAGGTTATATTATAAACGCCCCGCCGTAGCGTGACACCTTGTCTAACCCTACATGTGTGCCTTTGATTTGAATGGTTTCTATTTCTCTAAAAGCTACAGCCTTAAGGGTTAAGTACTTAGATTTCAAAGTTGTTAAATTAGCCAAGCATATAGTTTGTCACTTGTTATTACGGTTGGTTTGGTACTCAAATGGGTAAGCAAGGCAGTTGTTTGGCCCTGTTTGCTGGGGTAGTGAGAGATGAAGCACATCAACAACCATCTGGAGTGTGGTCCTGCTCATCCACATAAGGTTCCAAGCTTAGTCGAGCCCAGTAGCACCCCTGGGTATTCTGTATTTAGGTTGGGCCTGTAGTGATCCTAGTTGGGCATATGATCATTCTATAGAGCTTGTAATTGTGCTATTTGGGTCTGTAATAATAAATGATGAGGGAATTAGTGAAAAGGGGGCTGGGGTACTCCAATTCTTGCATGAATGGGTAGAAAACATGCCTATAGGGTCTAAATACTTTATTTGCTGTCTTGTTTGACATGCTCTATTTTTATACACTAATAGAAAGCAGGCCTATAGGAACCTACGTACTTCACTTGCTCAACATGTCCTATTTCTATATACTGTTAGAAATCATGCCTATAAGAATCTAAGTGTTTTACTTGATGATGTTTGGTGATAAATGATGAAAAGTGCATATTTTTTAGTATATTTGCATATTAATTTTTGTGTGTGTCGCGGGAGATTACATGATTTTCAAAGTAAAATATACTTATTATGTGTTTCTTATGTGTAGGAACGAGTTTGGATGCTAAATGATCAAAAGATGACAATTCGACACAAAAAGAAGAAATTAAAGGAGTGGGAGCTCGTCTATTCTCGTGCGTGGCACGAAGTCGAACGCGAAAAAGGAGAAAAGTTAAGACACAAAACAGCGAAGCGAAGCAAAGGCACGGAGCGCTTCGCGAAATGGAAGAATCTCAAAAGCTGGATCCGCTTCAAAGTCCGCGTCTAGAAGCGAAGGCAGACGCGGATTCCAGCTCTCCCATCCGAAGTTGGATTGAAGAATTCCGCCCCTCATCAACCATAGGTCATATAAATACATCCTAAAACACCACTTTGAGGGGGAAGGACGTTTTTGAGAGGAAAACACAAGCACAGAGCCGCCGTGGAGGTCGGGTTTCATCTTTTCCCCCACCACCTTAGTCTTTTTATGCTTCTTTGTATGATTTGTTATTTTGCTACCATGTCTATGTGGAGCTAAACTTCACGTTCTAGGGTTGTGGTTCTTTCATGACTATTGTTATTCGGATATTGATTTTGATTTCTTAGTTTATCATATTGGTTTATTTATTCAATCCTGCACTTAATTATTTGATTGCTTGATCACCAATTGAATATTATCCACGAATCTAGAGTTGAACTCGAAAGTGAGAATTCTAGATTGCATATAGGATTGAATAGAGCAAGTTCTTGAACCTGGGCTTTGGGGAACAGATTCGCGGTTAGGATAGACATATACCTAATTGTCTTGCTTGGTTGATTTACAGGAATTATAAATACGTTCTTGTTGATTCTAACTCCATAGACATATTAGGTTAGCTTGAATAGGCGAGTAAGAACTCGACAGATTCTTATGAGCAATATTAACCCTGTCAACCAACAAACTAGATAAATTAGTGAGTTAATTCAATTGAAGAATACAATAGGAATGTTAGATAGCCCATAACCCTAGATCGTTTTCATTACATTGATATCATAAAAATCTGCTCATTCTCTGTCCAAGTTCATTATTTGTTTTTATTTATTTTAATTAGTTTAGAATCGAATACTTCTTGGTTTAATTCTTGTTTAGATAATTAGGATAGTCTAATTTAGTTAATAGTTAATCACAAGTCCTCGTGGGTTCGACATCCGACTTTTAGTCACTTTATTACTTGACGACCGCGTATACTTGCGTGTGCGTTTAGCCGCAACAAGTTTTTGGCGCAGTTGCCGGGGACTTGGAAATTAGCTATTTTTCTAGATTAGACTTTTAATTTTATTTTTTATTTTTTATTTTATTTTATTTTGTTTTTTTTTGTATATACTTTTATTTTTACAAATATTTGATATTTTTCTCTTAGTGTGTTCCTAGTTCTCTCAGCATGACATCTGGGGATGAAATATACGGAGGTAAGGCTATTGATGAAGACTCTTGGTTGACAAAAGACTTTTATGGCTCGTATTTTTGGTCTTGTCATGGCCTGACTTCTAGGAGGTCTGAATTTGAATATGGGAGTAAGGGTTGGTATTGGGAAGAATATTCACAATTAAGGAAATATGAGGAACGACGTTGTCTTCTAACAACGTTGGTAAATGATTGGTCTAAGGAGAGAGATGAACTTGCACATAAAATTGATAATTTTGGCTTGGCTGTACATAACTTAAATGCAGATTTGAGTGCAAAGGTTGATGCGTGTAACGCCCAACAAATTAATAATGAGTTGTGTGAAGCTGAAAAAAAATCTTCTAGACCAAATTGAGGAGCTAAAACGAGAATACCAATCACTAGACCATGTTTTTCTTGAGGATGCAAATATTGAGAAGAGTGTTCTAGAGTCATATGAGGGAGTAGATAACATTACTTTGGGAGACTTGAGTGTGTGTAAATATGGGGATGCAAATAGTAGTAAAATTCATGAGTTAGGGCGCATTAGACCTCATTCCAATCATTTTTCCACATTGTGTTTAGATAGTAAGATAGTAATCGAGCCATCTGAGCCTATGAGAGAGTCAAAGAGTAAGGATGAGAGCGCCTATATTCTTGAATTTGTTGTACCGAAAAGCAAAAATTACATTCCTCATCTAAAGGCCGAGAGGTGCAGAGTGAAAAATTTATTACTTGGCCTGGTTATCTTTGTAGCCCCACCAAAGGTGCATAGCCACAGACTGGATACCATGTTAGGGGTACAATTCATAAGTTCAAGGTGGAGACAAAAATTGGTTCAAGTCGTGCCGCGACTTTAAATTAGGCGCTTGTTGGGAGGCAACCCAACTTTACTGTTTTCTTTTATTCTTATTTATTTTTGCTTATTTTATTTTTTATCTTTGTAGCATTTTTTGTAGGATTATGAGCATAGAAGAAAAGCCACTGGAAGTGTGCAAAAGTGAGCTATGTGGTTGAAATAAGTGTAGGGTGACCGCACAAAGGATCGTACCTGGGAGAAGTTTGAGTATCCCGTGAGCTGCTAATGCTTCGGCCTTTGGCCTACCAGGGAGTCTCTTTTACCCTCTTGTTATTTTTAGTGTGCATTGAGGACATTGCACAATTTTAAGTGTGGGGTGAGGAGATTGTCTGGGTGATTTTCTGTGCTATGTTAGCTTAGTTATAGTACTCGTTCTTAGTGTAGTAATTTTTTTTAAAAAAAAAAACAAAAACAAAAAAAACGAAAAAAAAATCAAAAAAATTTGGACTTTTCCCGACGATGGATTTTGTGGACAGCTTTCTTGGGGGATTAAAGTCTAAACAAAAAATACAAAAATATGTCTTTTAGCTTTCTTTAGGTAATAATCCCCCGTGGTTTTTCTTTGTGCCTCGGTTCTTTTTCATGGGATGTAGTTTGAACCGGGTAGTAGTATTTTTTTATTTTTATTTTTAGAGTAGATTAGAATTTAGGGAATAAATGGAGGAAGAATGATGAACCTAGGCGCCCTTGACTTGTTTGATAGTAGCATATTTAGGCTTTGGCATGTGTAGTATCTTCCCTATGATTTGAAATTATTGATGATGGGGCTTAGTTGGATAGCATGTCTTGTGATGCCTATGCCTCGTTTTCTTACTTATGTTCACTTTGTGCTTCATGCTTAATATCTCGTGGCTCCGTGAATACTTGCATTTGTTTGAGAGTCGGAATGAGACCGTTCTTAGTGAGTCATGTGCCATGTGTGGTGATGTTTTTGTATAGTCTATGTATTATACTTGTGTCTAGAACTTGCCCGGTATGTGAGTTGAAGCAAAATTTTAGGTGATGTTTGGTTTGAAAAATGATTTTAGGCTTTCTTTGATCTTTTTTTGAGCTTTATTACTTATCACAAATAAAATTTATCCCTAATTAACCCTTTTGAGCCTATAGACTTTTATTTGGCACCCACATTACAAGCCTATACCCTTTATATTCTTAATTGATATTGTTTTGATCCCTTTTCCTCTTAAAGCACTTTAATTGTGAGATGAGCGCTAAAAAAAGTAAGAAGGAACTTAGTGTGGGGTGGCTTTTGAGTGAAACCAATAAAAGGAAGAAAGGTGCACTTGTTTTGTAAAATAATACACCACTAGCAGAAATTGAAAAAAAAAAGAATAATCTAAAAGAAAAAAAAATAGAGATGAATACATTGTTGTCTTGTTCCTGCTAGTGGGTATGAATTAATGTAGTGCTTAAAGAAGAAGGGAGCATTTTTGGGATGATATTGTTTGTGAAAGTAAAGTGGATTGAAGAATTTATGCTTAAATTTGATTATGTGGTGTGTTAAAGTGCTTAGGAGGGTTAGTCACTATTCCTAAATATATCCTACCCGTCCCTTAGCCCACATTACAACCATTAAAAAGTCCTAATTGATTTTAGATCGAGCGAGCCTACATTAGTAGAGATTTACATTAAGGGCAAGCCTATGGTACCAATTACATGCATGTGACTTCTTTTGTGAGGGCGAGCGATTTTTTTTTTGTTGATATATATGAGTCCTTAAAATATATTTGATCATGAGATTCGAATGTGTGGATTCAACTTACTCTCTTGCTTTGGTTGTGAGGGCACATAGTTTCACGAAGGATAGGTAACATTATTAGACTTCTCTAGGATGTTGGGTGTTCAAGCCATGAGTACATTGTGACATTGAGTCGGTTTGTGAGGCTAGGATTGTTATGAGCATGTTGTCTTTGTTTGAATATTTTTGAAGTTGGCATAAGAAAAAGGGAAGTGTATGTGATTGCATATGCTAATGTTTAATTGTTGCTATCAACCATGGTCATTGGTGTAGTGTGCCTTAATTGTGTAAAAACAAAGTGCACAAGGATAGTGTGAATTGTTAGTTGACTCGAGGACGAGCAACGTTTAAGTGTGGGGTAGTGATGTTTGGTGATAAATGATGAAAAGTGCATATTTTTTAGTTTATTTGCATATTAATTTTTGTGTGTGTCGCGGGAGATTACATAATTTACGAAGTGAAATATACTTATTATGTGTTTCTTATGTGTAGGAACGAGTTTGGATGCTAAGTGATCAAAAGATGACAATTCGACACAAAAAGAAGAAATTAAAGGAGTGGGAGCTCGTCTATTCTCGTGCGTGGCACGAAGTCGGACGCGAAAAAGGAGAAAAGTTAAGGCACAAAACAGCGAAGCGAAGCAAAGGCACGGAGCGCTTCGCGAAATGGAAGAATCTCAAAAGCTGGATCCGCGTCAGAGTCCGCGTCTAGACGCGAAGGCAGACGCGGATCCACGTCAAAGTCCGCGTCTAGACGCGAAGGCAGACGCGGATTCCAGCTCTCCCATCCGAAGTTGGATTGAAAAATTCCGCCCTCATCAACCCTAGGTCATATAAATACATCCTAAAACACCACTTTGAGGGGAAGGACGTTTTTGAGAGGAAAACACAAGCACAGAGCCGCCGTGGAGGCCGGGTTTCATCTTTTCTTCCACCAACTTAGTCTTTTTATGCTTCTTTGTATGATTTGTTGTTTTGCTACCATGTCTATGTGGAGCTAAACTTCACGTTCTAGGGTTGTGGTTCTTTCATGACTATTGTTATTCGGATATTGATTTTGATTTCTTAGTTTATCATATTGGTTTATTTATTCAATCCTGCACTTAATTATTTGATTGCTTGATCACCAATTGAATACTATCCACGAATCTAGAGTTGAACTCGAAAGTGGGAATTCTAGATTGCATATAGGATTGAATAGAGCAAGTTCTTGAACCTGGGCATCGGGGAACGGATTCGCGGTTAGGATAGACATATGCCTAATTGCCTTGCTTGGTTGATTTACATGAATTATAAATGCGTTCTTGTTGATTCTAATTCCATAGACATATAGGCGTTAGGTTAGCTTGAATAGGCGAGTAAGAACTCGACAGATTCTTATGAACAATATTAACCCTGTCAACCAACAAACTAGATAAATTAGTGAGTTAATTCAATTGAAGAATACAATAGGAATGTTAGATAGCCCATAACCCTAGATCGTTTTCATTACATTGGTATCATAAAAATCTGCTCATTCTCTGTCCAAAGTTCATTATTTGTTTTTATTTATTTTAATTAGTTTAGAATCAAATACTTCTTGGTTTAATTCTTGTTTAGATAATTAGGATAGTCTAATTTAGTTAATAGTTAATCACAAGTCCTTGTGGGTTCGACATCCGACTTTTAGTTACTTTATTACTTGACGACCGCGTATACTTGCGTGTGCGTTTGGCCGCAACACTTGATCACATGATCTACTTCTATACGCTATAAGATAGTATGCCTATAGGATTTAAACATCATTGGTTATTTTCTCAACTTGCTCTTTTGCTATGTGTTGCTAGATATCATGCCTATAAGATTGCGTTAAATAGTTAAGACTTGCTTCTATTTATATTTCCAGCCACATGACTCATCTAGATACCATGTCTATTGGACCCTAATTGATTAATTAAACTGCCATTGCAGCTATTCTTATCACCCTACCCGCCTAGAAAACATGCCTATAGGGATAAACAAAAGGAGTACGTGTTCAAATACCAATTGTTTAGAGAACATGCCTATAGGTTGTTGCTACTTGCTGAGAAAGCATGCCAATAGGACCAAAGACGAATAATTCTGAGTTTTCAATGGTTTCACTGCCCAAGCATAAATCACCTAGAGATCATGCCTATAGGCTTTTAATAATTATTATAATTAGCAGCTTCGATAATCCGACTAGATGTACAGTCTACGAGATTTTAGGAATCCATCGACTAGAAGGGGGCCCAGTGCGAAAGGGTACAAGTACACATTCAGGAATCCATCGACAAGGTCCGTGATACCCTCGTCCGGAGGAAGCACCTATAACGCTACCATCTTCATCCAATGTGAACCTAGCAGCGTTGGTTCGTAGAGCCCTTGACTCTTTATGATCCGATGGGAGCTTTCCGTTTTTCAAACATTCGATATACTTATTCCTCCAATCCGAAGTCAAGATTGTAGAATTTATCTCGGCATGACCCTCCTCGACCACAATCTCGATAATTGGACGACAGTCCCCGGGATAATATCTTCTTCTTCAACTGATGACCCCAAGTTAGCAAGTGCATCAGCCTCACTGTTGTGTTCTCGAGGCACATGATCTAGATTCCACTCTTTGAAGCGGTGCAAGGTTACCTGTAGCTTGTCCAAATATCTTTGCATCCTATCCTCTCGAACTTGAAAGCTTTTGTTTACTTGGTTTACCACAACAAAGAATCGCACTTGGCTTCAATGACTTCTGCCCCTAAGCTTTTAGCTAGCTCGAGACTTGCAATCATGGCCTCATACTCGGCCTCATTATTAGTCAACCTAGAAGTTTTAATAGATTGTATAATAGTATTACCTGTAGGTGGCTTCAAAACGATGCCAAGCCTGGATCCTTTCACATTCGAGGCACCGTCCGTGAAGAAGGTCCATATCCCCGATGTACCCGATTTTAACAGAAGTTCCTTTTCCACTTCGGGTTCAAGGGTTGGTGTAAAATCGCCCACGAAGTCAGCTAAGATTTGAGACTTGATGGCCGTTCGGGGTTGATATTCGATATCGTACCCGTCAAGTTTGACTACCCATTTGGCCAATCGGCCTGAGAACTTGGGCTTATGCAAAATATTTTGGAGAGGCTAGGTGGTTAACACACATATCGGGTGACACTGGAAATATGGCTTAAGCTTTCTGGATGCGCTTATTAATGCAAGTGCTAATTTTTCTAAGTGCGGGTATGTATTTCAGCATCTCTTAAAGTCCGACTTACATGATAGACAGGGAACTGCGTAACTTGCTCTTCACGAACTAGTACCCTACTTACCCTTACCTCGGACACTACCAAAAATAAGTAAATCTTTTCATATACCTTCGGAGTGTGAAGCAGAGGTGGGCTCGATAAGTATCGCTTCAATTCTTCCAATGCTTGCTGGCATTCTGGGGTCCATGCGAAATCCTTTTTCTTTTTAAGTAAGGAAAAGAACCTGTGGCTTCGATCCGATAACCTCGAAATGAATCGACCCAAGGCGACTATTCGTCCTGTTAACCTTTGTACGGCTTTCACACTATCTACGATAGTGATATCTTCGATGGCCTTGATCTTATCGGGGTTGATTTTGATTCCCCGATTTGATACCATGAAGCCGAGGAACTTGCCCGAACCGACCCCGAAAGGCACATTTTTCTGGGTTAAGCTTCATGCTGTACTTCCTCAAGATTTTGAATGTTTCTTGCAAATGAGTTAAATGGTCCTCTGCGCGCAGGGACTTAACTAACATATCGTCAATGTAAACTTCCATTGATTTTCCTATCTGTTCCTCAAACATTTTGTTAACTAGGCACTAATATGTAGCTCCAGCATTTTTTAGCCCGAAGGGCATTACATTGTAACAGTATGTTCCAAACTTAGTGACAAACGAGGTCTTCTCCTGGTCCTCCGAGTTCATCTGAATTTGATTGTACCCGGAGTAGGCGTCGAGAAAGGTAAGGATCTCGTGGTCGGCTGTGGCATCGATCATGTGATCGATGTTAGGCAGTGGAAAGGAGTCTTTAGGGCATGCTTTGTTTAAATCCTTATAATCTACGCACATCCTAAGTTTGTTCCCTTTTTTAGGGACTACAACTACGTTGGCCAACCATTCGGGGTATTTTACTTCCCGAATAGACCCTATTTTAAGAAGTTTAGTTACCTCATCCTTTATGATTGCATGCTTCACCTCGGACTGGGGTCTCCTTTTTTGCTTTACTGGTTTGAACCTGGGGTCGAGGCTTAACCGGTGTGTTGTTATTTCTAGTGGGATCCCTATCATGTCTAAATGGGACCAAGCAAAACAATCCATATTATCGATAAGAAATCGAATGAGTTTTTCCCTGAGTTCGGGGGTTAACCCCGTTCCCAGGTATACTTTTATCTCGGGCATATACTCGATCAGTATGACCTGTTCCAGCTCTTCGACCGTTGACTTGGTTACATCTGACTCTTCGAGAACAACGAAAGTTCGAGGGGTAAGGAAATCCTCTTCTTCTTCTTCGATTACCTGTTTCTACGATTCGGCCGAGGCTGGGGACGGTGATTACTATTTGGCCGTTTGCTTATCTTTGGTGCTCGATTTTTTCGAGGTCGAAGGCACTGGTATCAGTGTCACCTCATCGACTGCAAACATTTCCTTTGCAGCGTGCTGTTCCCCGTAAACTATTTTCACACAATCCACTATTGGGAATTTCATTATCTGATGAAGGGTTGACGGTACTGCTCTCATGTTGTGAATCCATGGCCTCCCGAGTAGTGCATTATATCTCATGTCGCCTTCAATGACATGGAATTTTGTATCTTGGATGGTCCTAGCCACGTTCACTGGTAGGATTATCTCCCCATTCGTTGTTTCACTTGCCATATTGAAGCCGTTTAGGACTCGAGATGCAGGTACAATTTGGTCCTATAGGCCGAGCTGCTCCACGGCCCTTGATCTGATTATGTTTGTTGAGCTACCTGGATCCACTAGAACACGTTTAACTAGAATTTTATTTAACAAAATAGAAATTATTAGGGCGTCATTGTGCGGCTAGAAAATGCCTTCCGCTTCTTCGTCATCGAACGATAGGATGCCCTCGGGGACATAACTCGGAGTCTGTTTTCTCTGGTAATTGACACCTTGGTACATTTGAATATATGCCCTTGTGGAACATCGACACCGCCAAAGATCATATGAATTACATGTTGCGGTTCTTCTTGCTCATTTTTTCTGTTTGCATCTCTTTCTCTGAAGTGATTTTTGCTCGATCACTAAGAAACTCTCGAAGATGACCCTCATTGAACAATCGAACTACCTCCTCTCTTAGCTGCCTGCAGTCTTCGGTCCTATGGCCATGTGTGCCATGATATTTACACATCAAGTTTGAATTTCTTTGAGAAGGATCGGTTTGTATAGGCCTGGGCCACCTGGTGTCTTTGATCCTTTCAATAGCCAATACGATCCCTGATGCATCAATACTGAAATTGTACTCCGATAACCTAGGTACCTCAGCAGGATCGGTATGTTTATCAAAACTATTCTTACTCATAAGTCCCCGAGAATGTTGACCTCAATCGTTTCTTCGATCATTCCGAGGAGGATTGCACCCTGAACCGTTGTTTCTTCGATCCACGACATATGGCTGATACCGTTCCCTATTTGATCTTGGTTCCCTGTCTGTATCCCTCGGGGCCTTATCTGCCAATCTATTTGGATGAACTGAGCCTGAGGGGGATCCCAACTGGTCGTCCTCGACCCTGATCTTCGACTGATAACGATTATGTACATCTGGCCAAGTCACGACCGAATACTCGATCAGATTTTGCTTCTATTGTCGTGACGCGATCGAACTCCGCTCGTTCAACCCCTGTGTAAAAGCTTGCATACCCAATCATCCGAGACCGATGGTAATTCCATTCGTTCCATTTGAAATCGGGATACGAACTCCCTTAGCATCTCATCATTCCTCTATCTTATCTTAAACACGTCCAATTTTCTTGTTGTAACCTTTATGGCCCCGGCATGTGCCTTCACGAAGGCGTCTGCTAACATAGCAAACAAATCGATCGAATTTGGTGGCAAGTTGTGATACCAAATCATTGCTCCCTTTGACAAAGTTTCCCCAAATCTTTTCAACAAAACCGACTCGATCTCATCATCATTTAAATCGTTTCTTTTAATCGCGCAAGTGTACGAGGTAATGTGTTCATTAGGATCGCTCGTCCCGTTATTTATGTATATCGGGCATACAGAACTTCTTAGAAATGGGCTTTGGAGCCGCACTCGGAGGGAATGGCTTTTGTACAAATTTCTTGGCATCCAAACCTTTCAAGACCGGGGGTGCCCCCGCTATTTGATCAATACGGGGTTATACGTTTCCACTTTTTTGTCATTATCCTCCATCTTTTTCTCCCCCGAATCGATTCTTTTGGTGAGTTCTTCGAGCATCCTCATAATCGTGGGATCAGCCTCCGAGCCATTACCGTTTGATCTTTTTGGCACCGGCTCAGTACGGCAAGTGATTTCTGGTTCGACCACACTTGGAGTTTTGTGCTGGCTTTGAAGCTGAACGATAACAATCTGTTGAGCTTGTAACATCTCGAATATTACTTGGAGGCTAACTCCCCAATCTCCTATACCTTGTGTTCCTTGTCTACCAGATCGGAGTTCCCTGCGTACACTCCCTTCGGGGTCTGCGCCTAAATCCGCATTCAAAGCAATGTGTGAACTAAGATTGACTGGTTCCACATTTGGCACTTCCCCAGGGTTAATCGGCGGTACACCGGCTCCCGGAGCAACTACATTGTTGTTTTCCCTATGAAATCCAAGACCATCATCGCCGTGTATGGGTGCATTTTATGAGTTTGACATGATTTAACCCGAGAACAAAATTTTTTTGACAAGAACAAGTGTAAAAATAACGTGCGTTATCAGGATCAGTACTGAAATAACCACTATTATCTTTAGCCCCACGGTGGGCGCCAAACTGTTTACCTCAAAAATACGACTAACAATTAAACTTGTTTATGGTTTTAAAGATATGTGATTTAATTCAATACTAATTAATAACTAAGAAATCAAACGTATAAGTTAAGGAAATAAGTTGAATCAAACCAGTGCTTAGGCCAATCTTGACCTCGAGCTGTGATGGCCTCGAGGTAGGTCCACAAGAACAGTAAAGTAAAGGCAAATAAGCTAAAAGATAATTCTGATGAATAATGAGCAAGAAAGTAAGAGAGTATATTCTTTTGCCAATGATTGATGATGGTTACAAATAATTGGGGTCCCCTTTATATAGCAGGGAACCCTAAATAAGGTACATTTCTATTTACAGTAAGGAATCTTATTGGGACAGCTGTCTAACCGCCTAGTACGGATTTGTACTAATTCGTACAAATCTATTCTTGAATTTACACCATGATCTTGGGGACGTTGCGTGAATCTTTCTCTTTCTATTACAAACTCATAACGGCATCATCTCACGATTGGTCATACTCGGCTCCGGTGCCCATCGCGTACTTCGATCCTCGAGCCTTGTACTCTATCATGGGGCTCAAGCTTGGTCCATCGGGCTCGAACTCGACCCATCCTGAACTCGGGCTTGAAGCGACTCCTCGAGCCCGTGAAATCACACATACGCGATTTCAACCGTATACTGTTATATTTTAAAATTTTCGCTTCAAATCACTCACAAAAATAACTCTAGATTATATTCATAAAAAAAAAAATTCACCTTTTCTCCGAAATTTTACTGCAATTCTTGTGTCCAAATGTCCACTTAGATTTTTCAAGATTTTAATCTTTTTTTCTTCTTCGAACTTCTTCTCTTTCACACAAAACCCCAACCAAAAATCAAATCTTTCTAAAAACCCAACTCCTCCGCCTTAAAGGGGTTTTCAAGAACCTGAAAATCTGGTAGGAAAAATGGCAACCTTTTTCACTTCCCTCGGACCCAATTCTCTATTGTCTCCATTTACAGAACGGACAAGAACACTAAACCCAGTTTTTCACCGAACCCACTTTGGAAATCTTCCAACTTACAAACCCTTTTCACGGGGCGTGCTCGGAGTAGCTCGATTCGGGTTGGGTCAGGATCCGTTTCCTGACCCGGAGACTGCAGAGGTGCTTTTCAAGGACCTGTTTGCTCGGGCTGAAGGGTTTTTGTATACAGTTGCTGATGCTGCTGTTTCTGGTTCTGCTGATACGGTTGTTAGCACTGTTGAAAGTAGTAAACAGAATAGTGATTGGCTTTCTGGTATTACCAATGGAATGGAGTCTGTTCTGAAGGTTCGTTGAATGTTAAAGTTTCGTTTTTACTATGTTATGATGGCTCCTCTTGTTGTTTTGAAGGTTTGTTAATATTAAAGTTTCGTTTTTTACAATGTTATGATGCTCTTTCGTTGTTCAATTCTTTTTGCTTCGTTTTTGTGTTCTAATTTTGATAGGTTTTAGAAATTTCAGTTGGCTAATTGATTCTTGGAATTGTAGTTTTTCAAGGAAGAATGGAGACAAAGTTGCTATAGTTGGAAGTTGAATTATGGGGTTCTTTGATTAGCCGTTTTGGTGAAACTAGTATATAGACTATATTAAACAGTTGGAATTAAGGCTTTTTGTAGGAGACCTCATAGGCATAAATGTACGGTTTTGAGAAACGCTAATAGTATTGGAATGAAGCAGACTCAAGTAGAGCTGAACAAATACAAAAGATACATATATCCTACTCCAACTATATTGGGATTGACGTGTTATTGGTTGATTGATTGAGAATTTCGTATTGCTAGTTGGGTATGTAATTGCAAATTTTACGGAACAATGTAATCGTTATTCAAAACATAATTTTGAGCAGTTAAGAATTGTGTATATGGCTATATTGCTCTTCATCATTAAAGAGTAAGATTGTTAAAGTTGGTTCCTTTATTTGGTGTCTGGAACTTATCTGGTCTATTAGTTGCTTCATTTGGTGGTATCATTGGAATGAGAGGACAATGTAAGCAAGATTGTTTCATGCCTCTATCAAATGGAAAGAGAAATATTTTGCAGCCTAAATGTCACATTCTTCTGCTTAGTGTTGGAAAGATAGCATATTTTTATCCAATTGTAATGTATGGGTTGATTCAAAGCTTAATTCTATCTCATGCTTCTATCTCTCACTCATATGTTAAGACACGCCAAAGAAAAAGAAAAGAGAGAAAACAATTAAGAAAGTGGTTGTGACTTGTGATATGTCCAGGTTTTGAAGGATGGACTCTCAACTTTACATGTGCCGTATTCTTATGGTTTTGCAATCATTCTACTAACAATACTAGTAAAAGCTGCAACTTTTCCTCTAACGAAAAAACAGGTCAGTGGTCTACTTTCATGTCTTCTCTTTACAGTACAAATTACAAAAAAAATTCTTGCTTATGAAGGCTTAGGTGGTTTACTATCTTTGAGAATCAATTTTAGGTAGAGTCAGCAATGGCAATGCGATCTATGGCACCTCAAATAAAGGCTATTCAGGAGCGATATGCTGGAGACCAGGTTAATTATATCCAAGCTTCACATATTTTTCATCTTTAGTCAGTGGAATATTACTGGAGGATGTACATGCTTAAATGAATAGCTGCCCCTGTGGCATTTTCTTGCATTTGTCCAGTGTAAAAACTTTGCTTCAACTATTTTAACTTCTTATATACATGTTTTTCCAGGAGAGGATTCAACTTGAAACTGCCCGTCTTTATAAATTAGCTGGCATAAATCCACTGGCAGGTCTCATATGTACTTCCTTTTTCAATCCAAAAGCTTCTTATGGTTGACAATTTTGGTTGTAAATCCTTATACACCATACATGTGGGGTGTGGCAATATTTATTTTTTTGGTCTGATAATTTAAATATTGTCCGAGTTCAGTAATTGTTGATATGTGTTAATCATTTCTATCATCTACCCCCAGGATGTCTGCCGACCCTTGCCACTATACCCATATGGATTGGGCTTTACAGAGCCCTCTCTAACGTGGCAAATGAGGTAAAACTGCTATTTTTCTACTTGTTCACCCCTTCTCTGGAGAGGCTTTTTACTTGAATAACGCTTGCTAAAAAGGGAGACAGTTTTGATTCTAATGAGAAAGCAAAAGAAAAAACAATTGATAAGTGAAAAGCAAACTACTGCTGCTGGCAATTCACCCTTTTGTATACTTTAGCAAACACTTTAGGTTTCTACAGTTTCACTCAAGCCTCTCTAATACTTAATTTTTTCTTTTTTAACTACATTAAGGGGCTTCTGACAGAAGGCTTCTTCTGGATACCCTCACTAGCTGGTCCAACAACAGTTGCTGCTCGACAAACTGGAAGTGGCACCTCTTGGCTTTTCCCTTTTGTGGTGAGTCATCTGCTCTGTCCAGCCTTGCCTCATTTCTCTTCTTCTTTTTTTTTTTTTTAGGGGGGGGGGGGGGTGGGTTTAGCTTGAAAACTTCATGGACATGTTATTGATGTAGCATTGCATATTTTGTTTAGTTCACTTGTCTTTTTTCTTTCATTCTCTTTTTTCGGGTTATGGTGCCTGCAATGTGAGGATGCGTTGTTTATGCTTTATGGCTATTCTATGCTTCATTGATTTTAGATGCATATAGAATATGATCCTCTGGGGTGCGACCTAACACATCAGATTTTGTTGCTTCTACTAGCTATAAAGATGGCAGGTCTTATTTGAGTAATTCAGCAAGTGAGGCTGTCGCTGGTTAAAGAAGCATACTGCATTAGAATGATGATGTTTGTATTAATAAAAAATAATCTAGAATAACCAAATCTTGCAATTCAGTTTATTGCTTGATGCATATTGCAATATTTCTTTAGTTGCTTCACCTTGAAGAATGCGTTAGGACTGATTCTTATCCTTGGATTTTACAGGATGGTCATCCTCCCCTTGGTTGGTCCGATACTTTTGCGTATCTTGTCTTGCCTGTACTGTTGGTTGTCTCTCAGTACATCTCTATTCAAATTATGCAACCATCTCAACAGGTTGGTCAATGAAAGCTTAGTCTCCTTTTATGCAGGACAAAAGAGATAGCCCCTCTCCTTCTGCATTTATGATGATTTCCTTCAACTCGCTTTCCTCTCTTGTTGTTTAACCTCATTTTGTTTTGTTATTTTGGGGTTACCTATACTGTACATGGTAAATGTACCATCTTGTACCCTGTGTTCACATTTGTATTTCAATTCCAGTTGTTAGATACATGGTTCATTTACTCTTGTACCTTGTGTCAACAATTGCATTCAATTCCATTTGTTAGACTGTAAATGACTATGCTCGTAAATTACAGGTTCCTGTTTATCCAACCTCTGAATTTTTGTTGTAATACCATTGCATCTTCTTAGAGTTGGCTGGTTCATGAATGGCTTCTACATCGAAGTCCTGATACTTCAAAATTGTGGTTATGTATTATGAATAATATTCACTTGCTACCTTTCCAAGTGTTGGGCATGTTGTTGGTTCCTGAAGTTATCGATATTTTATGAAGAAAAAACTGATGGTGTTTGACCTTTGTATTGTAATGTAACCTTGACTCGAGATGGTGTTCTCTGCTACTCTTTGTGCTTCATATCTCTAACTTGAGAACTGAATTTGGTTGTTATTGCAAAGTGAATTGTCTGGTTAGCTTATTCATTCCGACTCTCAATTCTTTAATTCTGTTGGCCAGTTAGTGGTTGATTAGACTCTCACTAAGATGTCAATTTGTAGCACTTATCTTCTAAACCATTTTCATTTTATTTTTGTTCTTTTTCCTGTTTAGTTACTAAACCCTTTTTAATTAATTTTCAGAGTAATGATCCAAATGTGAAGAACTCTCAAGCAATAACCAAGTTTCTCCCTCTAATGCTTGGTTACTTTTCACTATCAGTTCCTTCTGGTCTGAGCCTATATTGGTAAGCACTTCTTTATTACTCGTTTGGAAACAGCAGTTTTTTCCTCCTATTTTCATTTTCTTTAATCCTTTTATACTTTATTATCCAATTTATTGACCACTATTGTTCTCCTATGCTTAATATATCTCTCAGGATTGTTTTACCATCTTATGCAGGTTCACAAACAACATACTTAGTACCGCTCAACAAGTATGGCTTCAGAAGTTTGGAGGTGCAAAAACTCCAGCGCTGAAATTAAGTGATGATACTTCTAGGAAAGAGCAACGTGGGGGTGCAAAAATTCCAAACCTGAAATTAAGTGATGAAAATTCTAGGAAAGAACAACCTCAAATTCAGAGACAACTTTCTGAAGCAGCAACAACTCAAAAGAAAGACGAGAATCCTACATCAGATAGGCCCCGCCAGGGTGACAGGTTAGAAAGACTTGTTGACCTTGTTTGGAGGTGAGAAGTTGGTGGTTAGGACTTCATTGTTAATTATTTTTGCAGGTTTAAGCAGTTAAAAGAACAAGAAGCAAGAAAACGGCAACAGAGGGAGGAGGAGAAGAGGAAAGCTGAAATAGCAGCCAATAAGAAACAAGAGAAGTCAGTTGAGATAGAAAATAGTATCAGAACTGATTCTGTTAATGGTGATTCTATCTCTAAGAGTCTCAATGCTTCCACTTCTGAATATTATCGTGTTGTAAATGGTGATAGTGCTTCCTCTGAAGTGAAGGAAGATGAAAGAAAACAGATTGGTGAAATTTCAGATGATCACAACTGTGGAGTGGATCAGCATATTTCTGACGAACGAAAGAAGGTAAATATATCATCTTTTGGTTCAAAACTAAACTACAAGATCTGGACGGATATCACTTGCATCAAATTGATATTGTTGTTTGCTATTCACGCAAACTTTTAGGGTCTCATTGGCTTCTATATTTCTCTTCTGGGAAGCCAAAAATTGAAAGCAATATTACTTGTATGCAAGTGAATGTAGGATTATGGGATTGTTAATTGACCTAGTTCTGATTATACATTTCCACTCCCACTTTCAGGGTGAAACTGTTACTTCTACCAGAGCTACAGATAACAAACTTCCACTTGAAGATGTACAAGAAGACTGAACTTGATAAGCAACTTAAACAAAAGGCTATACATTTTACAAGCTTATTTGGTTGTCCATTGAGTCGGCTGAAGTTCATAAGGAACTTGCGACATCTCTAAACCCGCTGCTATTATTGTGTTTGCAGCTTGGAGGGACCAGGTTCTAACAAGATTTTACTTTTGGAAGCTGCAAAGTTGTAAATTATGATGTTCAGAATGGCAATCGCTGCGGATTCTTTAAAGAGCATAGTTGGATTTGTAGTGTAAAGGATCTGCTTTAGTACCTAAAAAAGGTTAGCATCATAGGTTTGATATTAAAATAGCATATACCAAACCAGAAAGTAGGATTGTTGTAGAGCAATGCTATATTGCGTCAGATTTGCATCTCAATTTGTTGGGGGGCCCTTTTTTCTTTTTCTTGTTACTTGTCTGTAGTAAAAAGACCCTTGTGGTCTGGCCCTTCCCCGGACCCCACGCATAGCGGAAGTTTATTGATAGAAGCATAGCACGTGATGTGTGAGTTCAGTAGCGTATATTACAAGTTTGAACTTGTCGCAAGGAGAAGACCGGTGTCTATATGGAGAAGGGTAAAAGGTTGGATTCATTATTCATCGTGTTCCGAATTGTGCGGTAGTTGGCCCTTAGAAAAGTTATGTGTGCTAAAAGAAAGGAGGACGCTTTCCTCGTCCAGTAAAACAATAAACTTTACGTATTTGTGTTTTGGTTATACTTACAAGGAAATTTTACGTCTAGTAGAGTGATTGTCGTTACTGTATTCATGAATATATGACGCGAATACATATGAATACATGCACGTATAGCTGGACTGCCCTGATTTTAGGCGCTTTTTACTGCTTATTCACGAGTACAGCGAATACACTACCATAACAACTAATTATAGGAAGTAATTATGTATATAATAGCTATAGTAAGTTAATAGTCACTAAACAATAGTGATTTCTAAAAATTTCTCTACTTACAAAGGAGCATAAGTGTCTGGAATTTCAATGTAAAGATCTGGAATTGCAATTATTAATGTTTAATTATTTTGTGGAAATAGCTTATGGTTCCAAAACTTTGGGCTATTATCTCAAAAGAAGACTGGTTTTTGAAGATCATTGAGACATTAGTAATTGTAACTCAAGTTATCATGACTTGCCCGTGTACGTAGTTGCAACGTGCTGTACCCAACGCATATTCTCATTGTTCCTCAAAATAAATGGTTGTGCCAATTATAATACGGAAAATGGTTAAAAATATCATTGTACTTGCGGAAATGGTTTAATAATACTCTCCGTTATATTATTTGGCTATCTGAGTCCCTACCGTTACACTAAAATTCAAAAATACCCTTATTTGGACGGCCTATCACGTGGCTTCACCAAAATAGTACAATTACGTACAAGATAAGAAATTTTAGCTTTTGATTAGTTTTAAAACAAAGATTATTTGGAACTACAGACTGGATTATTTTTAAAACAAAGATTAATTAGTAGACAACTTCTTGTAAGCCAGAACATGACGTAGTCCAAATGATTCGTTCTTTGTTTATTTAAGAGATTATAAGTATATCCTATTGTTTTTGGATAAAGGTCACAATTATTGGTGGTGAATATGACTCAATCTCCATCAAGAGTGCAACTATCTAGAAACAAAATTTAAAAACGATCCAATCAAAATATTTAAATGCCTAAGAAAGGAAAGGAGTCAAACCAATAGAAGGATAACAGGTGTAAAAATATTCTCTAGAATTTTGATTTAAGATATATATCCAAAGATTGTCAACAATATGGGAGCAACGTTTGCATCTTATTTTGGTATAGCAACTTTTGCCTCTTTATAATAATAATAATAATAATAATAATAATAATAATAATAATATACACCCTGTTCACTTTTACTTGTCCAGTATTCTAAAAATAGATTTTCACTTTTACTTGTCACTTTTAGCATATCAAGAGAAGACAATTTATTTTTTCCTGTTATACCCACAGTATTAATTACTCATTTCAAATCATTTTCTCAAATCCATTAAAAATATGCATCAATTAATATGGGTATCATGATAAATTATGCACTTCATTTATCATTTCTTAAGTGGTGTACAAAGTCTATAGTTGACAAGTAAAAGTGAACGGATGGAGTATAAGAGTGGACCACCTTGTGTTCAAAAAACATTTCTTATGAATTTCTCTCTTCCTAAAAAATTTCTCATTTTCCAATTTGGGAATATTGACAAAAGTAATTGGTTATGGCTTTTAGAAAGAAGAAAAAAATTACATAATTTGGGATTTTCCCATCGTACCATGTGATAATTTCTTTGTTCCATGTTATTCACCAAATCTTTTGTTGCATATGATTATGCTGGTAACAACTTAATTGGTTAAAACTTGTCCATGGTATATAATTTTGTCAGATTGGTTTTAAGAGACAAGAATCACCAAGATGAAGATTAGACGACAGACACTGTAAACATGCAATGATTAACCAGATTTAAAAAATAAACGTAATCTTCAAATTGGTTAAAATCGCTAAAAAACATTAGTGCCCTAATTAATGGTTACTCCCATTCTGACTATGCCCAACAAATAGAAGAAAATAAGTGAGTATTGTTTGGAACAAGCGAATGAGTAATGATTACAGGTCTAAGAATACTTTATAGCAAGAATCCAAAGACTAATTATTATCATTAGATTATTGTTCCTCTTTTTCGTATTATGTTAATGAATGGTTTATGTTTTTTTCACAAAGGGGTATCCGAGAAAAGGAGAACTGTGGACTTATTAGGGGTAATATAGTCAATGAACATGGGTTGATCAAGATGTTTTTCAAGTAAAGAGAATTCTCTTATGTTTCAATTAAAGAAATTTCTCCTCCGAGAAATAATTGTTGGCATAATTATAGGAACGACAGTTTCAATGAGTAGATTATCCGGTATATTTCTCATATTTCTGCCTGTTGGACCATACTTTCTATTAGGGGTGTACATAGGCTGGGCTGGTTCGCATTTTGTAATTATCAAACCAAATCAATTGTGTCGGGTTATTAAATCTAAAGACCAAACCAAACTAATAAAACTCGGGTTTTTCAATCTCGGTTTTCTCGGGTTTTCGGGTTATTCGGGTTTTTTCGGGTTCTTTTTTCCGGTAAAATCTACATAGGACAACATATAACTTGTGCTCAAAATATTTCTTTAATCCTAGTAAGATACAACTATATAAGGTATTTTCCAAGAAAATAATACAAAATATGAGATGTGTCATGGCATTATTCTAAATAATTCAACAATAAAGACAATAACATTATGTAATATAAATATTGCTAATTAAAAAGCCATAATAAAAATAAACATTATCAAAAAGTACTAAGTCATGCTAAAATAAGTAGACTAATAAAGGAGTATTAATTACATGACTAATAGCTAAATAAAAAATAAAAATAGGTTATGCATTTTTATCTAAATTATTGCAAAACAAAATAGATATTCAATACATTGCCGTTCGTAGTATTGAGTTGAATGTCTTTGTTAGCATTAATATTGATTTGATTTTGGTTTGAGCTTTTGTTAGCATTATTTAAGTTACTAATATTAATGGCTATAGAACTTATTGGAACATTCAAAAGTTCTAAGTCCAACCTTGAAATAATAACTTAAAAGATAAAATTATGAAAAAGTTTAAGAAATATTTATAAATCACATCACAATAAGTATATTCAAATATTAAATATATCTAAAACTTCTATATATGTAATGTCGGGTTGATTTGGTTTCGGTTTGACTTTCTTTAGTTAAAACCAAACCAAACCAATTATGGCCGTTTTTTTTTTCAAACACCAAGCCAAATCAAACCAAACCATAGTTGGGTTTTTTTTCCCGTAAGACTCGAATTATCGGTTGGTGCGGTTTGTCGGTTTTCTTTGTACACCCTACTTAAAGGATAAACTCTTGCTTCCTCACCTTGAGCAGTGCAGTTATTAGTTTCTTAAATTCTAAAAAAAGTAGTTAGCTCTTTGTCTTAAGGAGTTGGAATAACACGTTCAATCAAGTNTAAAGTTGTGTGATCCTTATGTTATCTGTTAGAAGATCTCATTTACAAATGAAGAAAATGTGTTGACATCTAATTGATCGCCTAGAAAGTGGGCTTAACTGTTGTGTGAGTGAATGCGAGATTTGAAAAAAAAAATTCTAGATGATTTGTGTTTCCACAAGCTTATGAAGGATTGAGTTTAATCTCACTATGGTATTAAGGCAGCAATGGAGTATGTGCGTTATGAGTTGTTGGGAGTGTTTTGATCTATGGCTTCGAGCCAAGTTGGGGAGTTTACTATTGATTAGCTAATTGTACGATTATGTGCTATGTTGGTTCCGGTTTGAGGCATGCTGGCGAATCAGTTCTGGTTGCGGAAATTGAGCCGAGGATGGCACGAGTGAAGCAAAATTTTGACAAAGGTTATATGGTGCTTCGTAGATGTGTGAGAATCACAGGATGTCTTAAGCTGTTGTTGGTAAAGAATGCTCGGTGCATGGAGCAGGAAGATGTTTGTTTGTATTGGGATGAGGTCATATCCTGCGGTGTCAGAGTGCTAATGAGGCACGGGTGGTTATGTTCGTTTGATCAGGTGAATTGCAGTTTGAATAAGAAGTAAATGACTCTTGAGAATGGTTTTAATGTGTTCAAGATTCTACATGTAACAATCAGGTGTCTTGAGGTTGTGTATGTGGTTAGAGACTGTGTTTTCATTGGAAAAGGTCAAGACTTGTGGTATTTTATGTTAATTATGGGATTCTATGTATCAGTATCTGGAAAGTAAAGGTAACGGATTTAGATTCGCAGGAAGTTCTTCAGAGTAAAGTATTTTGGAATGTGGTGTTTCTGGGAATATTTGAGAGAGGATTCAGTGGCTTATGGGTCTTAGACAGTGTGGTCTTGTGCTTGGGTCTCGTGTAGTGAGCCTGAGTTGAGGAACTGTGGTGCTACAGCAAGGGGGAATATCAAGTTGATGATGAATCAGAAGGGAAATTAGATAGATGGAATAGCTTGATAGTAGACCGAATCGGTATGGTAAGGATATGATTAATTCTTTGTATGTGTTCGAGGTAATGAGCCCTTACAAGTATCTTGCAGCAATGCTCTTGGGTTTTGATGGCTTTCTT
Source organism: Nicotiana attenuata (assembly GCF_001879085.1). Classification (NCBI taxonomy): domain Eukaryota; kingdom Viridiplantae; phylum Streptophyta; class Magnoliopsida; order Solanales; family Solanaceae; genus Nicotiana; species Nicotiana attenuata. The sequence continues at coordinate 418,588 of NW_017670350.1, forward strand.
AGCTTGGTCGAGTTAGAAGGATTCCGTCCTGGCAGTTTAATTTATGCAAACGGAATTGAGAGAGTTCTTGTTGATTTCTACCATGGTTGAAGAGGTGCATTTTTTACGAATATGAGAGACATGGAATGTGTAATGATTTTTCTTCTAGATGGGATCAATGGAAGTTCTTGACTAGTTGAGTGCGTAGATGTCTGTGGCTCGGAAGGGAGATAAAACTTTTTCTGCTATCCTTGGATGGTATGGTATATGCGGTATGTTGTGGAGGATCGAGATTTGCGTGTACGAGGTTTCAGTTCAGTTCTGAAAAGAAGTTCATAAAACTCTTAGGCAACGGGTAGCCTCAGATAATCAAGGAAATGGTGCTGCTAATTGAAAGCGATTTGACGAGAGTATATGTCTCAGAAAAAGGGTAATGTGATTAAACTGATGATACTTCGGTAGTATTGCAGCATTTTCTTGTTGGATCAACTGGTGGTATTTGGGTTTGCTTGGTGGCACAGGAAATTTTAAAGTATCTATCGTGGAGTGATGGGGTATTTAAGGTATGGTATGCATTCGGACGGCAAAAATTGGGATCAGGTATGATGATTCGTGTGCTATATGGAGTTGGAGACTGGGAGTTCTCATGTACAGGCTATGTCGTGGTTGTGGATCGTGTGTATTCGGCACCGTTTAGCGGCAATCGGGATTTGGAGTCTCGAGTAGATCTTTATTTACGGGTATGTTAGATTTTGGATGTGATGTTGAAATTCAGACTGGTTGTCTTAGTGTTAGGTGATGCTGAACTATTGCGCTGCGGTCTATGCCGGAAATGCCACGGGTTAAGTGGCGAGGTATATTGGATTATGTTCTTGCAGAGTGGTTTATATTTCAAAGACCCAGTGGACGGCTGGGAAGGATTGCTTTTCTTAATTGGGCCTTCGTAATGGATGTCAGTGCAAAGGTTCCTACCATTGGTTCCGTTCCGATGTTAAGGGACTTTTCGGATGCGTTTCTTGTGGACGGGCATGTCGCCGGGCGAGGTTGTGGATTTCGATATTGATTTGGTGCCGGGCATCGTATCGTACGGCTCCGACAGGAGTTATAGTAGTGGAAGGATCAGCTTCAGGCTTTCTTGGTAGTGAGTTCGTTGGTAGGCCAATGTGGATACGTGTTTAGCTTGAGTTGGCTTGGTTGGCCCCGAATTGTATTGTTGAGGGATAGGTTGATTCGATCGTTATTGAGCTTGTTAGTGATCTGAGGAGAGCTATGAGTTGCTTTTCGGTGTTGTGAGACGTTATGATTTGTTGGTTATGGGCACATGTGGTGCGGTTCTATTGGGGATTCATAGTGAGAGTTGAGCAGGAAGAGTAATTGGGTGTTGCTCGGTAAATGGAGTATTGGTTATGACCTATCGTGTTGCGTGGCGTATGTTGTTTGTTTCATCGTGGGTGTAATGAATTGCTTTGGTTCCAGACATCAAATTGTGCGTGGCTGTCGATTTTGAGCATAGTGACTTGAGGTGTTTCATGTGTAACAGTGTTTGGATAGGATCGCGCATTGTAGCGAGGCCACATGGAGATATGACCTTTCGGGGTAGATTCAGGTGTTCTATTTCTATGATGTGAGACGGGGTCTCAGCCTTGTGTTGTAATGGTACTGATGAGCTTGAGGTACAGCTCTTTCGTTTGAGTCATTTTTCATGATTTGAGTATGTTCAGACCGTTTCTTATTGGTGCGCGTATTATGCAAGTCGTGGCTTAGGCTTGTATTGAGGTGTCATATCACCAGAGTGGTGTGTTGGATTCGAGGTGATCGTTGGGGTCACTAATGAATATGAACGGATTTGATTTCAGCTTGTTGGAAGGATAATATCGAGGTTCGGCTCGGAATCTGATGTGGTATTAGTCAAAAGGAACGTGTCTTCATGAATGGTTGATCTGAGAAATGGTTACGGTTTATTGTGTGTTTCATTTATCGTTGGCAGTATATGAAAGTGTTGGAATAAGACCTTAGTTGATAAGAAGTTTTCTACCGGTATTCGGGTGTTGTGGGCAACTGCTGTGAATCGAAATTATCATTTCGAGTGTTCGGGTTATGTAGTATATCATATGATTGCACCTGAGGTTGCAGGTATGGGTTATTACAGCTAGTTCAGGCTTATTCTGAGTATAGATGTGAGGTTCTGATCTTGTGTATGATTTCGGAAAGTGCAATGCGGTTCTATGGTTTATGGACTAGATGGATTGTGAAATTTCAGCTATGTTGTGTTATCGGACCTATGCGAGATAGGGTGACGTGGGATCACCCCCGGGTATATGCTTGGTAAGGTCATTAAGCTATTGGTTGGCTTCTAGGACAACTCTGGGTACGCTCGAGGACGAGCGTTTGTTTAAGTTGGGGAGGATGTGACGACCCGACCCGTCGTCTCATGAGAACCACTCCGTTTCCCCCATTTCCTACTTCGTTATGCTTCATTATTAGTGTCATGTGTGAACGAGTTTAATTGGGTTGATTTTTGGAAGGAAATGAGACACTTAGTCTCTTTAAGGAAGGCTTGTTTTGGAAAAGTCAACCGGATGTTGACCTATGAGTTAGAGGGCTCGGATGTGGATTTCGACAGCTTCGGGGGATGATTTGTGACTTAGGAGTGTGACCGGAAGTGATTTTGGAGGTCCGGTGTAGAATTAGGCTTGAATTGGCGAAGTTAGTATTTTGGCGAATTCCGGTTGATAGGTGAGATTTTGATCCGAGGGTCGGAATGGAATTCTGAGAGTTGCTGTAGCTTCGTTAGGTGATTTGGGATGTATGTACAAAATTTCAGGTTATTCGGAGGTGATTTGGTTGGGTTTTTGATCAAATGCGTGTTTCGGAAGTTTTAGAAGAACTTAGGCTTGAATCCGATGTAAATTTGGTGTTTTGATGTTAGTTTTGGTGTTTTGAGAGTGAACCTAAGTTTGAATGATCATATGTGACGTGTTAGTATGTTCGTATGCGGTCCCGAGGAGCTCGGGTGAGTTTCGGATAGGTTTGGGCTGCGTTGTGCTCGTTTTTCTTATGCTTCGACGTCGTTTCTTCAAGCATAAATAATATCATATTGAACAAATGAGCTCCGATTACTGTTTTGAATGAAACATTAGATCCGTATCGTAATTATGGACCCGTAGCAAAAATAATCGTCGAATTTGGACATCGTATGAGGATTTTATGGCCATTTTACCAAGGTTGCCCAGATTTTCAAGTTAATGACGAAATTACCCCTGACGGCGTATTAAAAACCTGCACTATTTGCAAATCTTAAAACCTACATATCTCCTTCATTATAAGGTCAAATTGAGTGATTCGAAAGCCTAATTTCATTAGAATTTCACAAGGAATCCATTGGGAGCAGTAAAACGCGTGAACAGTATACCTATAATGAGCAGGTCGAGTTTTCTTCCAATTTTTGAACGGGAAGAAGCTTCTGAGGCGATTTTTAAGAGAGAAAATCAGTGGGTATCACAGAGGTAAGTGATTTGATTATTAAGAATCATTTATTAGTGATTATAGACCATAATCCCAGCCTTTAATTCATGAAAAACAGTAGAAAAATAGGATTTTGGGGCCTGAGATTATGAGACCTTTAGGGGTCGATTTGAGGGGTCAAACGGACTCCGATTTTGGTGTTCTTTATATGTACGGAATCGGGAGGAGATGAACACTTTTCTGTAAAAATTTCTGAGTTTCGAGAAGTGGGCTCGGGGCTCAGGTTTTGTCAATTTCGGGATTATTGATGTTTTTCGATTATTTTCGATTGGGTATTGATGCCATATCATAATGTGACGTATTCGTTGTGGTTTTGGTCAGATTTGATGCGCGAGGAGGTCGATTTGACAGGCAAGGGCATAGCGAGCTAGGATTTTGGTCGGCTTGAGGTTAGTAATAGATATAAATGCTTTGTTGAGGGTTCCCGAATTTGCACATTGTAATGCTATGTTGAGGTGACTTGCACGCCGGATAACGGGCGTGGGGTAGAGCACCGTCGGGGATCGTGACTTGGTCCGTCCCGCTTAATAAAATTACTACCTAATTGATTGAAGCTTAGTGAGATCCTTATAAAAATGGATTAATTGTCATAATTTGGCCTCGTGCCAACTGATTGAATCCTTCAGGGATTGTTTTTACTGGTTTCTTACCATATTTTCAGACAATTGAACTCAGTCCTAGTATTTAGTATTGTTTTGCAAACTCAGCCACTTTTTCTCAAAACATGGAACTTAAATAATATTTCTAACGAAGTTGGGCTGAATATTTCTATATTATTGTGCCCGAGGGGCTTATATGATTCTGGACTGAGTATGGGATCGGGCTGCACGCCGAAGCAGTATTATATTGATATTGATATGAGGCTTAGGGCCTAATGGATGCCACGAGATGGCTTGATATTGCGCTTGGGCCGTAAGGGGCCCCTCCCGGAGTCTGCACACCCCGAGTGAGCGCCGTTGACGATAAATAAATGGAGCGGGCTGCACGCCGCAGCGGGTACTAGAGAGTACCGTACTATTTGTTGCATGTCTTAATTGATTGTCATTCATTTACTTATCTGTTGCAGCATCATTGTTTTCATTGGTTTATTGAGTTGACATTATCTGGATTAAACTGCTGTAATTATAGCTTACATTGTACCTATTCAGGATTTCTTACTCTCAACCCTTATTTTTGTTTATTACTCACTAGGTTAGAAGTAATCACATTACTCCCTACACCTTATGTGCAAATCTATGTGCACCCACTGAGGTTGAGTGAGGATTTCTCTGTCGAGCATCTTATCTGGGAGCATCAAGGTAGCTGCATGACGTCCGCAGTCCTGATCTTCCCATCTAACCTATTTGCTTTATTTCCGCATTTCTTTAGAGCAATATGTAGTAGGTTGACACCCGTGTATTAGAGGCTCAGACTTGTGACACCGGATTCTTCGGGCTGTGTAGTAGTATTTCTACTTGGGTTTTCCGCATGTTTTAATTATATTTTAGAGTTTCAGTATTGTGACTTAGTAATTATTTGTGTTAATTGAATCATGAATTGTATAAAAAGGGTTAAGGTTGTTGAATTGGTCGGGCTTGCCTAGCAGTGTGTTGGGCGCCATCACGATCGGGGTTGGGATCGTGACAGTTACAGGCTATCTAGTGAAGTTTGGAAATGCCTTAGTCTCTTGGAAGTCGAAGAAACAAGACATTGTGGCAAGGAGTGCTGCAGAAATAGAGTTCATAAGCATGGCCTCTATGGTGGCTGAATTAACCTGGTCAACAGGACTATACAAAGAATTAAGAGTGGAGGTTGAAGTGTCTATTGATCTATACTGTGACAGCATAGGCTGCAATCCAGATTGCAACCAACCCCATATTCCACGAACGTACAAAACACATTGACATAGATTGTCACTTTGTTAGAGAATAAATTATTCAAGGATTGGTAAAGACACACTATGTCTCTACAAAAGACCAACAAGCAGACAAAAAGTCAGGGAAAGCCACAACATGATTATTTACTATCCAAGCTGGGGTTGAAAGATATGTTTCAACTAGGGGTGTACATAGGCCGGGTTGGTTCGGATTTTACAATTACCAAACCAAACCAATTGTGACAGGTTATTAAATCTAAAGACCAAACCAAACCAATAAAACTCGGGGTTTTCAATCTCGGGTTTTCTCGGATTTTTGGGATATTCTGGTTTTTTCGGGTTCTTTTTTCCGGTAAAATCTACGTAGGACAACATATAACTTGTGCTCAAAATATTTTTTTAATCCTAGTAAGATACAACTATATAAGGTATTTTCCAAGAAAATAATACAAAATATGAGATGTGTCATGGCATTATTCTAAATAATTCAACAATAAAGACAATAACATTATGTAATATAAATATTGCTAATTAAGAAGCCATAATAAAAATAAACATAATCAAAAAGTACTAAGTCATGCTAAAATAAGTAGACTAATAAGGGAGTATTAATTACATGATTAAACGCTAAAGAAAAAATAAAAATAAGTTATGCATTTTTATCTTAATTATTACAAAAAAATAAATATCCAATACATTGTCATTCGTAGTATTGAATTGAATGTCTTTTGTTAGCATTAATATTGATTTGATTTTGGTTTGGGCTTTGTTAGTATTATTTAAGTTACTTATATTAATGGCTATAAAATTTATTGGAACATTCAAAATTTCTAAGTCCAACCTTGAAATAATACCTTAAAAGATAAAATTATGAAAAAGTTTAAGAATATATTTATAAATTACATCACAATATGTATATTTATATATTAAATATATCTAAACTTTCTATATATGTAATGTCGGGTTGGTTTGGTTTCGGTTTGATTTTCTTTAGTTAAAACCAAACCAAACCAATTATGGTCGGGTTTATTTTTCCAACACCAAACCAAATCAAACCAAATCATAGTCGGTTTTTTTTTCTCGGTTGACTCGGATTATCAGGTTGGTGCGGTTTGTAGTTTTCCTTTTTACACCCCTAGTTTCAACCATCAGCTTAAGGGAGGGTGTTGAAGAATCAAATATGAGTCATAACTGTCAAGCAGCTGCTCCATCTCATTCTGTTAGTTAGTTAGGATCTTAGGTGACAGATGTCACTAGCTAAGTTAGTAGAAGAAGTTAGTAGAAGTTAGTTAGAGTTAGTTAGACATACATGTATATATACATAGCCTCTGTACAAATGTAGATGGCAGATTTCATTGTATGAAATGAGTTAGTTCTTCTCTGCTTTGCTTAGCTTTCATATCAGCTCTCTAACTCGATCAACTAGTTCTTGATTACAAGATCCTTAATAGTCTAAAGGCCAAATACATCGGCAACTCCTTAAAGTTATCCTCACTTTTCACTTGCACACTTTATTTTAAGTCTGTTTCATTTAAACACTTTAAATAGGTCTTTACTGTGTCATTTAGACACAATGTGCTGACATGGCAAGGCAAGTGTTTCTCACATTTTTCAAGCGCGTCCCAAAAAACAAACTCTACATATTTCTTGCCGGAAAACAAATAGCTTCTGCCGAAAACTTTTCTGGTGAACTTCTCTTTTAATTTTTCGGTATTGTTCACATGATTATTACCGTATACTCCTTCAGATCTGGGTATACTACTATCAACACCTTCAGATCTGGGTATATTACTTCTCAGCTTCTTCATCTTGTGCTGATTTCAGTGGAGTTTTTGGTTCAAATTGTTATACCCCATTTTAACACGGGTCAAACTAGAGTATAACATATTGGTAATTCTGAAGGCTTAATTAATTAAAAAGAGTCACCACCTATTTATTTTAAAGATGAATTAGGACACCTATTTACTAAATAATGGTTAAAGTTAACTCTATTTTTTACGGTCTGCTTAACCTTTAGATTGTGGGTAAGGATTCTAATTAATCCTATAGGGAAGGTTATTAGACACCCTATATGATCCGTTAATTCCGGTTAACCGGTCAAACTTAGGTTAATAAATTCAATGTCTTTAAAGTATTTTAAGAAGATAAATCATAATTAAATAATCCAAGTTAAAAGATACTGACATATGAGCAAAAGTATAAAGATTGTTATCAAAAATCGATTTTTTTGTCGTGATTAGGCATTAGAATGAAGGAGTTTATAAGATTCCTTTTCGAAGACAATACTGTAATAAGAAAAGTGGGTTTAATCCTCAAGTATTTAAAGGGAGCAAAACCTGCTATGGGACTAGAGTCTGATATTTACAAAGAATTCAATATTGAAGCCCGTTTCTTTGTAAAAGTTTAGACTCAAAAAATAATAGTCAATATTGGATCAACAGAACTCAATTCTCCTTAAAAAAAATCTTTGCTAATTATAACTCATCTAAGAGTCCAAGAATGTGTTGAGAGTCTCGTTCTTTTCTTTTATTAAGAATGAAAAACTTCAGCTTTGAACTTATGAGGAAAAAAATGCAGAATAGTTTAGATAGCCAACATTTTGCCAAAGCCTGCTCCAACAAGTTTTAAGCAAAATAACCATGTTAATGAACTAAGGAATCAGACACAAGTTTAAACCAGCAGATCCGAAATTAATTTAATTTAGTAGCGACTTCCAAATGTTATAACATCCCAACCTTGAAGTCAACCCAGACACACACATATAAACCAAGGATCATAAAAACTACACAAGAATGAATGGCAAAAGAAAAACAAGAAGTAAGAAAGACGCCATAGGCGCCCCCAAGCGTTTCGCTTGTTTTTCTTGCTCTCCGGTGCTCTAAGGAAGATGGTATGCAATGACTCCATACAATGGTGGTAGCATTGAGTCTCGAGTGAGGCTCCGATTTTGCTCCAAGTGCATATGCAAAGAAAAGGAGAAAAGAGAATTAGAGAAAAACTTAATTCTTATTATATGTGACGATAAAACATACAAGTCAAGAATAACAATTATCTCTTTAAATCTGAAATATTCCGCGAACTAGAACGAAATGGTAGTATACTACATAAGTAATTCCATTTTAAAATAACACTCTAAGTAAAATGTTGAACAATTAAAAACTGAAGTTTGAAAAGCTAAATGGGGCCATCTAGCTTTACTCTTGTGCCAGGTGCCTGGGCTCCGACTGGATCTGCTGGTGGTACCTCGGTGGCAGCTTGCGCAGGTGCTCTGGCTGCACCACGTGCGCGTGCTAGACCTCTCCCCCGGCCTCGGCCTCTGGCGGATGCAGTAGGGGGCGCAGGTGCCTGATCATCTCGTGTAGCACGCGTCCTCACCATCTATAAGAGAAAAGAAGTCAAAAGTTTAGAATTGATGTCCGAAAATATCGCACGACGAGGAATTCAAATGAAATGAAGATTTTTCCTAAACAGTTACATAGCCCCTCGTAGATAAGTACAGACGTCTCCGTACCGATCAGCGATACTCTAATAAACCGGCCTGTGTTCCGTGACTCCTATGAACCTAGAGCTTGATACCGACTTGTCACGACCCTAGTTCACCGACTGTGAACATGTCATGACGGCACCTAGTCCCCACGACCAGGTAAGCCTAATATTGCGGCAATATAATAATTGCGGAAAAATAGAGGAAACCAAATTAAATACTAAAAGAAACTGTACTGAATGCCGCCGGCATGTACAACTCAATATCACAAGTTCAAAACAATCCCCAAAACCCGGAAACTCACGGGCAACACAGGGTACAGAAGCGAAATGTAAAGGCTCCAAACTCCAGAGTATCTAACAACCGGAAGAAGAAAAACTAAGTACTAGAGATAGAGTAAGAGGGAGACTCGTCAGTCTGCGGACGCAGCAGATCTACCTCGAAGTCTCCGTAGTCCTCCTGCCTCACTGATAGTGCGCTTGAGTAGAGGTACCTGGATGATCTGCACATGAAAAACAAGCGCAGGAAAGGCATGAGTGCACCACGGCGGTACTCAGTAAGTGCCAAGCCTAACCTCGGTTGGGTAGTGACGAGGAAGTTCAGGGCCATACTGAGACAAAAATGTAGTAATAACAATAGTTAACAGTATGATAATCTGACAGAAGTAATAAATACAACAGTGAAATAAGGCAGGTCAACGAGACAATTACAACCACAAAAGGACAGAGCAAACATAGAGTAAATACAACTCAATACCAATGATAACAATGAGGGTCTCCCAGGATACCATCCTGTAGCCCTTTCCTCAACTGTCCAGTGGATCTCCCGGGATACCGTCCCGTAGTCCAACTCATATACCAACCCGAAGGATCTTCCGGGATACCGTCCCGTAGTCCAACCATCAAAATGCAAGGGGATCTATCGGGAATCTAACCCGCAGTCCCAAAGTAAAAGTGCAGGGGGATCTACCGGGAATCGAACCCGTAGTCCCAAAGTAAACAAACAAGGGGGGAGCTACCGGAATCCCACATCCGTAGTCCCAATGTAAATGCGCAACCACATCCAGAAACAAACCAAGGAATAAAATACGAAGGACAGAGCAACAGATAGAATTAGCCTAGCATGCTTCACGTAGTACAGTCAAACAAGCAATTAGGCAGTTAAGTCAGCTAAACATGCTTTCCAAATTTAGCACAAGTATAATTTCAAGTAGGATAAGGCAAGTAGGAAAGAAAGCTAAACATCAACAACTTAAGTGAAAACCGGATTTTCATCAATCGGCTCAAGTACGCGCTCGTCACCTCACGTACAAGGCACTCAAATATCAAGAAAATAATCCTAAGGGGAAAAGTCCCCCACACAAGGGTAGACAAGCCACTTACCTCGAACCGGCTCGATATCAATAGAAACCACGCCTTTGCCACGAGTATCCGACTCCAAATGGCTCAAATCTATTCAATTCAATTACATATCGTAAATAATATTGCAAACAACTGATTCCGCTACTAAACTTAAAGCTAGGGCGCGAAAATAGATAAAATGACCAAAATGCCCCTCAAGCCAACATCTCGGAATCGAATAATTTTCACATTTTTAGAACCCTCGTACTCTCACGAGTCTAACCATATAAAAGTCTCCCAAATCGAAGGTCAAATGCCCACTCAAAACTCAATAGTCTAGCCAATGAAGTTTTACCCCAAATTATCCAATTTTT
>NW_017670350.1:429868-430801 GCF_001879085.1 Nicotiana attenuata
TTTTCTCTCATGCCTTTCGAAGCCAAGGCCCCTTTTGCGGCTCCGCTTCTGCGGTTCCCGAGCCGCAGAAGCGAAAAAATACCAAAAGCAGCAGAACTGCTACCTCTTAACTTCCAAAATTCTTCCGTTAACCACCCGAAATCATCCCGAGGCTCCCGGGACCTCAACCAAAAGCGCCAATACCACCTAATACCTTATTCAAACTTGTACAAATCTTAAAAACATCTAAAACAACACCGGAAACCCGATTAAATCAAGGATTCAAGCCTAGGAACTTCAATTTCCAACAAAACACGTTTTCGATCAAAAACCTACCCGAACCTCGTCCGAATGACCTGAAATTTTGCACACACATCCCAAATGACATGACGGAACTGCTGTGACTTCCGGAATTCCAATCCGACCCTCGGATAAAAAACTCACTATTGGACCGGAAACTTCAAAAATTCAAACTTCGGCATTTCAAGCCTAAATAAGCTACGGACTTCAAAAATATATTCCGAACACGCTCCCAACCCCGGAATCACCTAACGGAGCTAACGGAACCATCGGATTTCCATTGCGAGGTCGTGTTCACACTGTTCCGACTACGGACCTTTGTTCCTAACACCGAACGTCCCGGCAAACAAAAATAGCAGAAATGAACTTGGGGGAAGCAGTTAATGGGGGATCGGGGCGTAAATTCCAAAAACGACCGGCCTGGTCGTTACATCCTCCTACACTTAAACATTCGTTCGTCCTCGAACGAGCATAAAGAACACACCTGAAGTAGTGAAAAGATGAGGGTACTGGCTGCGCATATCCTGCTCGGTCTCCCAAGTCGCCTCCTCGGCCGGCTGACCCCGCCACTGAACCTTCACTGAAGCAATGTTCTTTGACCTCAACTTTCTGATCTGTCTGTCCAATATAGCCACTGGCTCCTCAACATAGGAT